>NW_025950636.1:0-13532 GCF_021028975.2 Sphaerodactylus townsendi
CCAGGCTTGCCTGATTTCTTCAGATCTTGGAAGCTAAACAGGATCAGCCCTGGTTAGTACATCCCATAGGTCAGTGGTGACCTCGTGGCATTTTCTACCACCAACTCATGGCACTTTCCACCACCAACTCTGCTTAGAACCGCACTGTACCTACCATACAATAAGTGGATCACATTTTTGTGGGTTTTCTTTGACTCTCAGCCCTGTGGATGGAAGATGATAACTCAGTCGTTTGTTCCTCTGTAGATTTTCTGTCAGGTGGTGTATAAATAGCTATGAGGGGCTGGAAATTCACGTGTTCTTTCTCAGAATGCAAAACTGAGTCACTTGAAAGCCACCTACTGCCATAGGACATTTTAAGATCCTCTAATTATCGCAAGTCTAAGATAGAGCATTGAGAAGGAGGTACGAATGCCAGTCACTGAATTTTGGTACTGGTGTTATTGATGGGATGGAAAGCGTGTAGTACCTAAAGAATATTATATTTAATTTTGGAAGAGGCAGCGGAAGAGGAAAAGCTGTTTTACCTTGTAGCTTATTCACATTCAGGATCCACTGTGCTTCTCGGTGGCTCTTGGCAATTCTGGTTCTTCCTAGACAGAACATGAAGAAATATTTATGCTTGATATATCAGTGCAGGTGGTGGAACGTGCCCTTAAATCACAGTGACCCCACTGGGTTTTCAAGGCAAGAGACTTTCAGAGGTGGGTTGCCATTGCCTCGGACCACCTTGGTGGTTTCCTAGATGCAAATATTAACCAGGGCTGAATCTGCCTCGCTTCCAAGATCTGACAAGGTTAGGCCAGGCTGGGACAGCCAGGTTAGGAACGTATCTGTGTAGCTTGAAGTATTCAAAGATAGTTCACATACATAACATCTGTAATTCTTAACAACCTTGGGAGGCAGACTCTTATTAACATCCTCAGATTGCAGATATCGATGAGAAAAGGAAGCTTAAGAAAACATCTGTCCAAGGAACTTTACCCACTAAGTTTCTCGCTGAGGTGAAATTTGAACCAGGGATTTTGTACCTTGCTACACTAATAAACATTTGCAACTGTTAACTTGCGGTTGTCATTACACATTATAAAAATATGCTAGTTATTTGAGCGTGAAAGGTATCTAGCAGAAAATAAAACAAAACCTGTATCAGTCGTTTGAAAAAGGTGTACTTGTGTGTGGCTCTCCCTTCTCCCATGAGAGCCAACATGGTGTAGTGCTTAAGAGCAGGTGGACTGTAATCCGGAGAATTGGGTTTGATTCTCCACTCCTCCACATGAATGGCGGACTCTAATCTGGTGGACTGGGTTTGTTTCCCCACTCCTACATTCCAGCTGGGTGACCTGGGGCTAGAGCCATAGGGAGGGGAAACTGCACCTGCCCTGCCCTGTCCCCACCCCCGCCCTCCCAACCATGTCCCCAACCCCCGCCATACCACGCACCTGCCCCGTCCCCGCATTGGCATGCGCCTGGGGCAAGATCCCTCCCCATCCTCAGGGCACTACACCACTGCCTGGGGCTAGTCATGGTTCTCTCTAAGGACTCTCTCAGCCCCCCACCTCCAACCTCACAAGGTGTCTGTTGCAAGGGGAGGAAGAGAAGGAGTTTGTAAGCCCCTTTGAGCCTCCTTACAGGAGAGAAAGGGGGAGTAAAAATCTTCGTTTTAGGACTTGTGGAAAGAAATCAACTCAGAACCCACCCGATAAGTTTAATGGCTTAGTGGGAATTCAAATCCACTTTTCTCTGTTTGTCGTCTGATACCCTGGGCGCAATACCACACTAGTGCTCACATTTATTTAGGTGTGGAGAGGGAGGGTGTTGGGGCTTGGGGAGGGGAGGGGAGGGGAGGGGAGGGATCTCAGCAGAATATAATCCCACAGAGTCCACCCTTCAAAGCAGCCATTTCCTCTAGGGGAATTGATCTATGTCCTATTGAGATAATTTGTAATTCCAGGAGAGCTGGCAACTCTACATGTTACAGCTCAGAGAATGAATTTTAAAATTCTGGGCTCTTATGCATGCAATGCTTACCTCACGGCTCCGTACTTTGCAATGGGTTTTCTCCACAGTTTTTTGTTTGAATGGAATTCTCCCACTGCAAGGCGTCCACAGCCAACTAGATCCGTCATTGGCCTGCCCCCCCCCACCCCCCGGTTCACTTCCTTGTTGTGTCCAAATAGGAGGAACTGCTTTTGTGTTTGGGGGGGGGGGGGGGGAAGCCAGGTAGAGCAAAGAAACCCAAAGGAAGTGAAATACATGTTGATTCTCCCCCCTTTCCAGTGTGGTGTAGTGGTTAAGAGCAGGTGGATTCTAATCTAGAGAACTGGGTTTGACTCCCAACTCCTCCACTTGAGTGGAAGAGGCTTATCTGGGGAATTCAGATTAGTCTGTACACTCCCACACACTCCAGCTGGGTGACCTTGGGCTAGTCACAGCTTCTCGGAGCTCTCTCAGCCCCACCTACCTCACAGGGTTTTTGTTGTGAGGGGGGAAGGGCAAGGAGATTGTAAGCCCCTTTGAGTCGCCTGCAGGAGAGAAAGGGGGGATATAAATCCAAACTCTTCCTCTTCTTCTTCTTATCTGGTGAACCAGATGTGTTTCCGCACTCCTACATTCTGGGGCTAGTCAAGCTCTCTCAAAACTCTCTCAGCCCCACCTACCTTGCAAGGTGTCTGTTGTGGAGAGAGGAAGGGAAAGGAGCTTGTAAGCCACCTTGAGTCACCTGACAGGAGAGAATATAAATCCAAACTCTTCTTCTTCTTCTCCTTTGTTTTTCCCTGAAAAGTCGCCCTTTAAGTGGTCTTGGAAACTGCAGGGGGACTCTGACCTGAGACCGCTGTGAATTCTGAAGACGGGGAAACACATGTAACTGAGAATCCAATCCAAAGTGCTGAACGTCCTGATTGTGAAGGGGACTCAAAGTGTGGAATCTGCTCCTCTGTTCCTTGTCTGCATGTTCCTACAAAAAACCTGAAAAGATATATCCCTCAATAACTCAGAAGCCGGACTGCCAACCTGCAAATGATAGATACCATTTCACCAAATTGGTGCCTTGCAGGGTCTGTCATTATACCCTGTTGTGGTTCCTCTTTTAATTGGGAAGTTCCCAAACCTGTAGCTGGCAACCAGACTCAGGGTGATTCCGCACACAAGTAATATAGGTTCGACCCAGTTCCCTGAGAAGGGTACTAACCTAGGTTGAAGCCATTGTTGTTCCCCACTGCAACCAGCTTGATCCCAGCTCGGAGGGCGGAATCATCCTGTGCCTCTTCGCCGCTCTGTTCCGATTAGCTACTGTTCTATGGCCATGTTCCGTCTATCCCCACACACGTTATAAAAAAACTGCCACAGGACTGGAGGGACGAAGGCGTTTTTTGATTGGCCAGCTGTACGCATGCCCGAAACACTCAGCTGTGATTGGCTGAATGGGGGACTCCTGGCACCAGAGATTCCGCACTTTACTGGAATCGAGCTGAGTTTGAGCGTGGTTCCCTGAAAAAGTAGTAGTTCCCAACTGGAGTCGGAAATTTGACCGTTACACGGGGCGAAGCTGGTACAAAACTACGTCAATCCCAGTGGTTGTGCGGAGCACTTAGGTCGAACACAGCTCGAACTTAGGTCGATAAGTGCGGAATCAACCTCAGAAGGCTGAACAGGAGTGAATATGACTTAGTATGGCGTTGTGTGAGTGAGAAATGTGTGGTTCTTTACGTGAAAGGCCTTGTTCAAGTTGAAGAGGCACTTGATTTCTTCACATGCGGCATTATTGTTAAGGTAAGGCTCTATCTAGCCATTTTTTGTAGTGTCTGATTTGCAGCCAGGCAGCAGTTCGAGTTCCTTCGAACTCCGCTCTGAAGTGTTGCAGGGGGGCTGTTTCAGATTGGGACTGCAGCACAGAGTAGGGGGGGGGGGGGCAGAAGAGAGTCTTCAGCTTCGCCCGCTCCATTTTCCTAATTCAAAACGTCCCCCACCCCCAGTGGTGGGATCCAAAATTTTTAGTAACAGGTTCCCATGGTGGTGGGATTCAAACTGTGATGTAGCGCCAATGGGGCTGGGCGGGGCACGACGGGGCCGTGGTTGGGCATTCCAGAGGCAGGGCACTCCTGGGCGGGGCTGTGGCAAGGACGCAGCCGCTGCGCCGGTCCTTGGGTGGGAAACAAATGCATTCAGGCGCAGGCTGCCACGCACGCCGGTGCACCTCCTGCTAGACTGCTTCAAGTTCTGTGCGCTACTGCTGAGAGGAGGGGCGTAACTAAGGCAAAAATCACGTGGCAAAAGCACCAATTAGCACACACAAATAATTAGTAACCTACTCTCGGGAACTTGTGAGAACCTGCTGGATCTCACCTCTGCCCACCCCCACCACTGAGATGCCATTTGCTCTTTTGTCTGCATGTGCATCTGAGAGATAAAACAAGCCAAAATATATTTAGGATGTAATGCTTCAGCATATTTACAGCAGACGTTAAAGAAATTCCTAGAGCGTCGTACAATGCCGATTTCTACAGTCCTTCCCCCCTCCCCCAATTCTCCTAAGCCCCACACAGTGTTCACACAGTGTGTAACAGACTTCCCTCTGTGATACACCTCTGAAGATGCCAGCCACAGGCGCAGGCGAAACGTTAGGAACAAGATCTACCAGACCACGGCCACACAGCCCAGAAAACCCACAACAACCAGTTGAATCCGACCGTGAAAGCCTTCGACAATACATAGAATGAAAGTAGATTGCTGTGATGAATCCCAATTTAAATGGCGCTGCTACAAGGGGGAATGTTTAATGTCTGCATATTAAGAGAGCATTTTAATCAATAATTGCAAAATCTTGTCACAACTGCTATATGGAGTTCCTGTTTGGAGAAATGCCTTTGATAAGGGTATTCAGGCAAATTATTGTCGCCAACTTCTAGGAGTTTCTAAATGTGTGCCCTACTCCATCATTTGCTCAGAGTTGGGCCAACATCTCCCAGAAACTAAGGCTTGGCTAATTTCCTTCCATTACTGGCTTAAAATCCCCTTTAGAGTGAACTCAAATTCTCTAATATTTGACCTTAAAAACAACTCACCCATGGCTTTCCAATATGGAAACTCAAATTCGATTTATTGGATTCTCAGTGGACTGTTTTGAATCCGTAAGTGAGAACCATATATTTAGAATTTTAAAAGCAGAGAATATTAGACCTAGAATTTCAAAAGTTATTCGCTGCCTAACCTCCCACTAGAAGAATGGCTCCATATTTTCACAACTTAGACATTTCTTTGCACCGCAGAGTATTTATGTTAGCTCGGTTTAAAGCCTTTCCCTCAAAGGTCCTGACTCGGAGATATCAGAAAGTCCCACTCCAGGAGAGAAGATGTATATGCTCCTCTAGTTCCCTTGACTCAATTCAACATGTTATCCTGGACTGTCAGTTACATGCAGTACCACGTAATACCTAAATTCTTCCTTTAATTCAACTTAAAAAACCTAATGAATAAGGACAACATACTTTTATCTTCCTGAGATTACATCTGTGTTTGCCAAGTTCCTTGCAGAAATAGCAGAAAGTCAGAAAGTAGTTCACTGTAAATTATTAGGAATTTTACCTATATGTGTCTAATACAAATGTGTCTAATACAAATACCAATAAAGGATAAAAGATCAGAATTAATAATTGGGAAGAGAGAACCACACCTTAGCTTTGAAAATATTTCGCTCTCTTGGGCTTTGGTCCCTGCCCTGGATGGCCCAGGGTAGCCAGATCTCATCAGATCTTGGCTAGTAACCAGAATCAACCCTGGTTAATATTTGGATGGGAGACCACCAAGGAGTTCTAGGAGCAGCAGTGGCGTAGTGGTTAAGAGCAGGTGCACTCTAATCTGGAGGAACTGGGTTTGATTGCCCGCTCTGTCGCCTGAGCTGTGGAGGCTTATCTGGGGAATTCAGATTAGCCTGTGCACTCCCACACACGCCAGCTGGGTGACCTTGGGCTAGTCACAGTTCTTCGGAGCTCTCTCAGCCCCACCCACCTCACAGGGTGTTTGTTGTGAGGGGGGAAGGGCAAGGAGATTGTCAACCCCTTTGAGTCTCCTACAGAAGAGAAAGGGGGGATATAAATCCAAACTCCTCCTCCTCCTCCTCCTCCTCCTCCTCCTCCACCTCCTCCTCCTCTTCTTCTTCTTCTTCTTCTTCTTCTTCTTCTTCTTCTTCAAGTTGCTATGTAGAGCTAAACAACAGCAAAGTACCTCTGAATGTCTCTTTCCTTAAAACCGTGCAGTGTTGCCATAAGTCAGCTGAGACTTGACAGCACGTTCCGCCATTTTTATCCTGATCATAGGATCATAGAGTTGGAAGAGACCCCAAGGGCCATCAAGTCCGACCCCCTGCAATGCAGGAACACACATCTGCTTGTGAGAGGGCCACTGTTTGTGCTTTTGTGGCAGGCTGTAGGGTGCCCACTGGACCAAACCTGATTCCCTTCCTCCCGGGAACATGCATTGTGCAACAAGTAACAAATTAGATGACAGAAGGAGGAGGAAAAGAAGGAGTTTGGATTTATAGCTCATCTTTCTCAAGGAATATGCTGCCACAGGAGGTGGTGATGGCCACTAACCTGGATAGCTTTAAAAGGGGCTTGGACAGATTTATGGAGGAGAAGTCGATTTATGGCTACCAATCTTGATCCTCCTTGATCTGAGATTGCAAATGCCTTAACAGTCCAGGTGCTTGGGAGCAACAGCCGCAGAAGGCCATTGCTTTCACCTCCTGCATGTGAGCTCCCAAAGGCACCTGGTGGGCCACTGCGAGTAGCAGAGAGCTGGACTAGATGGACTCTGGTCTGATCCAGCTGGCTTGTTCTTATGTTCTTATGTTCTTAAGGTGGCTTACAAGCTCCTTTCTTTCCCTACCTCTCCCCACAACAGACACCTTGGGAAGTAGGTGGGGCTGAGAGAGTTCTGAAGAACTGTGACTAGCCCAAGGTCACCCAGCAGGAATGTAGAAGTGCGGAAACACATCTGGTTCACCAGAAAAACCTCTGCCACTCAGGTGGAGGAGTGGAGAATCAAGCCTGGTTCTCCAGATTAGAATCCACCTGCTCTTAACCACTACACTCAAGTTGTGAGGGGGAGGGGTGACTCTTTTCTACTTCTGCAGCTTGGGTCACCTGTTATGTTGCCCGGTTTGTGTGTACTAAACTGATCTCTCCAGCGTTAAATAACTTTCCAGGCCGAACTGATCTTGAGCAGATTAAGACTCTCTTATGCAATAAGAACTCTCTGACCACTGTCGATATTGCTCGATTTTGTGCAGCCTCAACTAGAATCCGTTACAAGGTGATACAAACCAGTGCTTCTATAAAAAGGTTTTGTAGACCTTTTAAATTGGGATTTCTTATAAAAAGTTTTATTTAGGACCGCTGATGTGTATTTTAAGCTTTTTGGGGTGTAGACTTTTTATACCGTGTTATATGCACAATGTTTATGTTTATAACTCTGCTTTGGTCTAAATGACTGTTTGACTAAATATCTGTACGTACAGCTTGGTCACAGCAGTGGCGTAGGAGGTTAAGAGCTCGTGTATCTAATCTGGAGGAACCGGGTTTGACTCCCAGTTCTGCTATCTGAGCTGTGGAGGTATATCTGGGGAATTCAGATTAGCCCGCACACTCCCACACATGCCAGCTGGGTGACCTTGGGCTAGTCACAGCTTCTCGGAGCTCTCTCAGCCCCACCTACCTCACAGGGTGTTTGTTGTGAGGGGAGAAGGGCAAGGAGATTGTAAGCCCCTTTGAGTCTCCTGCAGGAGAGAAAGGGGGGATATAAATCCAAACTCCTCTTCTTCTTCTTCTTTGTTTGGGACCCAAGATTTATAGCTTCAGCTCGAGAAAAGATTTCGCCATCGTCCCCCCCCCAAGGATGACACCATGTCTGCTACCGTCGTCCTGGAGCAGACACAACTTTCTAAAAACCAACAGCATCGTACACAGCCAAACCGTTGTAAAGACTAGGAGGCCTTTGTCAGAGATTATTGCCGCACATCTCTTTTAGTTACATAATCTTCCTTTTCAAGGCAAGCTCTTAAATAATTAATCATCACCAAGGGATTGGAGGGGGGACGGACGATGGAGGGATTCATTGGCGTGTGATGTACTTCTGTGTGTGTGTGTGTGTGTGCGTGCGTGCGTGCGTGCGTGTGTGTGAGTGAACCGCAGCAGTTTCTTGCCCTGCAAACCACAGGAAGTGCACATTTCACAAAAGAGACCCTGGAAAGGAAGCGGGTTGAAGGATACCGTTTTTTTTCTGAATCAGGTCATTGGTCTATCACTCGATATTGTCCGTTCAGACCGGCAGCAACCCCCCAGCGTCTCAAGTAGAGGTGATTCACATAATCTACGGCCTAATCTTCACTGGAGTTGCCCATTATTGAAAGTGAAACCTTCTACGTGCAAAGGCGATGCTATACCATTCAGGTTACCGGGCATGTCTTCGCAACCAGTGGGAGACCGGAGGCGAAGACATGGAGGGAGAGCACACCGGCAGCGTGATTTTGTGCTTTATTTATTTATTTACTTTATTTATATTTATAGAAGTGATGTCACTTCTAGGAAAAACCCAAATGCCTCTAGGCCAGTGGTGGCAAACCTTTTTGAGACTGAGTGCCCAAATTGCAACCCAAAACCCACTTATTTATCGCAAAGTGCCAACCCGGCAATTTAACCTGAATGCTGAGGTTTTAGTTTAGAAAAAAACCATTTGGCTCCCTCTTCCTCCGCCCCACCTGCTCCAGCAGGGGCCAGCCTGCTCTAGCCTGCAGCAAGTCCCGTGCGCACCGCTCTGTGCCTCTCTAGCATCTCTGCCTCCTCTGCGCCCCGCCCCCAGGCAGCAGCCACCCAGAGCACAGGCACCAGGCCCGCCAGCCGAGTCCTCCCTGCTCACTGCGGTGCGCGCACGTCGTGCTCAGTGGCCCAGGCCAGCCTAGATGTGTGTGTGTGGGGGGGGGAGATGATTTTCCACCCCCCACATGATGAACTCTGTGTGCGCGTGCCCACAGAGAGGGCTCCAAGTGCCACCTCTGGCACCCATTCCATAGGTTCGCCATCACTGCTCTAGGCATTGCTGGTGACTGTGGTAAATCCATAGAGATTCGAGTGATTCCTAGAGAGGACTGATCTCAGTTCTGGTGGGCTATTTTCCCCAGAAGCGACGTCATCTGTTGCCTGACAGTAATTTTTTAAGATTATCATTCTCTTGCTGGCCAGGGTGTCAGCAGTGGGAAATAGAGCAGGGGGGGGAGGATCCCCACCCCCTGGCAGGAAGTTGGTCACCCTACCTACCACTGAACCACATCCACTTCCCTCCCACTGCCTCTTCCGGGGTGATTTGTGTTAAAGAGTGTGATTTTCTGACTTGTTTCAAATCCTTGTTCATCATCCAGTGACCTATTACCATCTCTCAGACTACCTCAAAGGGACGTTGTGATGACAAAATGGAGGGTACCATATTCTTGACCCTGAGCTCTTTGGGAGAAAGGTTGAATATACATGTGGTGGATATATATACCCTGTTTCCCCAAATATAAGACATCCCCTGAAAATAAGACATAGTAGAGGTTTTGCTGAAGTGTGAAATATAAGGCATCCCCCGAAAGTAAGACGTAGCAAAGTTTCTGTTTGGAAGCATGCCTGACGAACAGAAAAATAAGACATCCCCTGAAAATAAGACATAGCGCATCTTTGGGAGCAAAAATTAATATAAGACACTGTCTTATTTTTGGGGAAACACGGTAGTACCCTCTGGATATTTAGTCTGAAAAAAATAATCAGCAAGACAGAGAAAAGAGAAAAGATTTACTTCCATTCCAATATGGAAGTAAATTATTTCCATTCGGAATATGCTCTTGAGCAGAAAAGCAGCTTGCCTGGAACTCTGGCCGGGCCTCCTTGGTCTAATTATTTCCCCACGTGGACTGAAAAATATATCCTCAGACACACACATAGTCACTGTGTAAGAAACGGAGCCTTTGCTGAAGTAGACCTGAGAAGACATATAATAAGATGTTGCCCATGGAGATAGATTTTTTTTAATGGCCAAATATAGCACTCAATTCATAACTGCTCAGAAACCCCTTTTTCAATTCTGTGTGCTGCTAAATCTGGAACATGGATCCTTCAGCCATGCAAAAAGGGCATAGCATGGAGCCTTTCCTCTGTTACAGTGGAGGCGTGTCTGCTCTCCCCGTGCCAACGCAGAAAGCAAGAGACGGCTGGTGTGTTATCATCTCATTCTGCATTTGTTGACACTTGCAAAGGCAGCCAGTGAACTGAGAAGATTTATTGGAAGCCAACCCTGAAAGTGGGCATGAAGAAGCGGGTATGGAAAACCTGCAAAATATTCCGCTGCATCAAAGAAACATTCTGCCAGAATTCATGGTTTAGCTGGTGTGTTAAGTGCCATCAAATCGCCTCCAAATTATGGCGAGCCTATGATTTAATGACCTCCCAAACCTTGTTTGGGTGGAGGATTACCTACTTCCAGGATTGGGGGTTTCTTGGAGTTTTGGGATGTGGAAACTGGGGAAGGTTTGGGGAAGGGCCAGACCTCCACAGGGAGGAATGCCATAGAGTTCACCTGCCAAACCAGCCGTTTGAAATGTATTTAAATTTGTGAATCACATATATTGTTTTTGTATTATGTATTGGGGTGTTGTAAGCTGCTCTGAGCCCTATACACTCAACAAACAATGATACAATAATTTTCTTTGTATGTATGCAGAGGCGTAGGAAGGGAAAATGGCAACTGGTGCACCCCCCTTCATCCAGAGGTAGGATCCAGCAGGTTCTCACCAGTTCCCAAGAGTAGGTTATTGATTATTTGTGTGTGCCGAGAGGGGGTTACTAATTGGGTCTGCTTTTCCGTTAGAAATCCCATTAGGTCCAAAAATCATCAAGTCCTGTTGTTTCCTATGTGGCTGGTTAGCGAAGGTAGAAAACGGGATAATTCTCCCTGTTGGGCTGTTTTAAAAACATGTTTTAGAAATATGGTAAAGTTCCTTGCTTAAGGAAAGTATCCTTCTTTTGATTTCTAGAAACAAAATTAAGTATTTGAATGTATTAAGTATTTGACAGGCAGTCAATTAGAGGAGAAGTAGTTGTTTTTGTTGGCAGCAGACGATAGGACTTGCTAGAATGAGTTTAAATGATGGACAGAAAGATACCAGCTGGAAATTAGGAACTTTTTTTTTACAGTAAGAGTTTTGTACAGTAACAGAGACATTATTAATGCCCCGCCCCCGGAATGCCCGGCCACGCCCCCGTTGTGCCCCGCCCAGCCCCATTGGTTCTACGCCATTGTTTGAATCCCACCACCATGGGAACCTGTTACTAAAATGTTTGGATCCCACCACTGCCTGCATCCCCCCACACCCCATTTACCTGAGGCAGCAGCCTGGTGGGGCTGAACCTGACAGAACCGACGGAGGCCGAATGAGCATCCTGGCAGGGCGGGAGCCCGGGGGGAAAGAGGAGGGGGTGGGGATGATTTTCCGCCCCCCCATGTGACATGAACAGCAGCCACCCGGGGCGTTTGTCCCCAGGCGGCCCCATGGAAGCTCCGCCTCTCTGCGTATGTGGTAAATGCTGTCAAGTCCCTTCTGACTTACAGCAACCCAGTGAATCGATGGTCTCCAAAATGTCTCATCATTGACAATCTTGCTCAGGTCTTGCAAACTGAAACCTGTGGTTTCCTTGGGTCAATCCATCTCAAGGTGGGTCTTCTTCTCCGGCTGTCTTCAACGTTTCCTGGCATTATTGTCTTTTCCAATGAGTCTTGTCTACTCATAATGTGGCGGAAGTACGATAGCCTCAGTTTTAGCTTCCAGAGGGATTTCAGAACCCACTGATTTTTCTTTTGTAGCGGTCCAAAGTGTTGGTAAAATTCTCCTCCAATACCACATTTCAAATGATAGCTTGTAGCACCAAGAAAATATTCTGGGAGCACCAGGGGGTGTGGGGCCAAAGGAGACCCTTGGAGGTGGGGGACCCAAGGAAGGGCCCCCACATTTGTCCTTCTCCCTAGATAGTAAACTGGGAATCAGGAATTGATAGTCTTTGGGCCCAACCTGGCCTGATGAAATATATCATCTATCACATGATTCTCCTCCTGGCAATACAATCTGTTTCCTGCTAGCACCTCAAAGGGCAACGAGGGAAAAATTGAAGGAAAGGGCAGCGTGCCTTGTTATCATGACACTGTATGACATCACTTCCAGCAAATAACGTGCGACATCATAATGTGGGGGGGGGGGGGGGGGTGTTGCACTAGGATCTGCCAAAAACTCTTGAGTCTAACGGGTGCCCCTCAAATCCTCCACATATCTCCATGCATAATGGTTTTCCGTGCTGGAGGAGAAAAAGGACATGGTTGAACGCCATCCATGGCAATGAGACACAAGGCGATTCTGCACATGAGTAAAATAGGTTCGACCCAGTTCCCTGAGAAGGGTACTGATATAGGTCGAAGCCATTGTTGTTCCCCACTGCAACCAGCTTGATCCCAGCTCGGAGGGTGGAATCATCCTGTGCCTCTTCGCCGCTCTGTTCCGATTGGCTGCTGTCCTACGGCCATGTTCCGCCTATCCCCACACATGTTATAAAAAAAACTGCCTCAGGAATGGAGGGACGAAGGTGGCGTCTTTTGATTGGCCAGCTGTACGCATGCCCAAAACACTCAGCTGTGATTGGCTGAATGGGGGACTCCTGGCACCAGAGATTCCGCACTTTACTGGAATCGAGCTGAGTTCGAGCGTGGTTCCCTGGAAAAGTAGTAATTCCCAACTGGAGTCGGAAATTTGACCGTTACACGGGGTGAAGCTGGTACAAAACCACGTCAATCCCAGTGGTTGTGCGGAGCACTTAGGCCAAACGCAGCTCGAACTTAGGTCGATAACGCAAGTGCGGAATCGACCACAGAGTGTGGTCTAATTCTCAAGTGGGAGGTGAGCGGTGGCAGCGGGAAGCCAAGAACTGTGCCTCCCCAGCCCGAGCCCCACTCCCTTTTCTGAGTTTCTTCGTAGCGAAAAGCGCCGAAGCACCATTTTTGAACCTCATCATAGAGGTGGGAAATTCTAACAGCTTTGCTTCAAGATCCCTTTGGCCTCCCTTTGGACAGTCCAGTGGTGCTGGCCGACCCAGGGAGTGCTTTCTTCCGAACTCCCTGGTTCCTCTTTCCTTTGTGCAAAAGAGAACCGCTGCGCCGCAGCCAGCAAAGGAGCCAAGAAAGATGCCGCCTCGTAGCGCTGGAAAGGCTGGTGTTTGCTGTGTGACTTTCTCCTGTTTGGAGAGGACGTCTGCGTGGGATGCGGTTGCTATTGGACCGAGAGGCCTGCGGGGACAAGACAAAGAGAAGGCCCGTCGGAGGCTCACGTTGGAATGTGTCTGGGAGGGAGATGCCCTTTTTAAAAATTGTGACTGGAGGACTGTGATTTGGCAGGGAAACTCTACGGCTGGTGCATTCCTTCCACGCAGATTAACAAGCAATCCGTTATGAGAAAGTCA
>NW_025950637.1:0-13527 GCF_021028975.2 Sphaerodactylus townsendi
AAGAAGAAGAAGAAGAAGAAGAAGAAGAAGAAGAAGAAGAAGAAGAACAACAACAACAACAACAACAACAACAACAACAACAACAACAACAACAACAACAACAACAACAACAACAACAACAACAACAACAACAACAACAACAACAACAACTCTGAAAAAGGAAACTGAATCCCTGATTTTAGCCGCCCAAGAGCAAGCCATCAGAACAAATTCGATCCAGGCCAAAATCGAAAAATCCTCAGATGATGCAAAATGCAGATTGTCCAAAGAAGCTGATGAAACTGTAGATCATGTCCTCAGCTGCTGCAAAAAGATTGTCCAGATTGAGTACAAACAGAGACACAACTCAGTGGCCAAGATGATCCACTGGAATTTATGCAAAAATTACAACATAAGAACAGCTAAGAACTGGTGGGAACATTGTCCACAGAAAGTAATGGAAAATGACCATCATCGACATAGCAGTCCCCGGTGACAGCAGGGTCACTGAAAAAGAACACGAGAAGGTCACTAGATACAGCAAATTGAAAATCGAGCATCAGCGTCTATGGCACAAACCAGCTGAGGTCATCCCAGTGGTAATCGGCACGCTGGGTGCCATTCCAAAAACACTAGGGCAGCACTTGAAACATCTTCCCATGATACTCACAGCAAAAATCACAGTTTGTGCAAGCACTCCCCACAGCTTAAGTGCCGGACGCAGCTTCATCCCGGTTCTGACGTGCGCTCTCCCCCTTATCACATGTTTTTCAGAAACCTGCATGAAAGTGCAGCTTTTTAAAAAACACGCACCGAAGCCGGTTCGGTGGGGAGATTCAGGGGGCAGGATCAGCTTATTTTTCCCGCCCTAGGGAGTGACGTGGAGCCTTCCAGCCAATCAGAGCACAGTGGGCTGTGCATAAAGTGCGCAGAGCCCTATTTTGTTGTTTTTGAGCGCTGGCTGGGGCTACGAAGAAACGCTTCTGTGGAGAGGGGAACGGCAAATGGGCACACGTGCGTAGCAACTACTGGTTTAGAATGATAAAGCTGCGCATCTATGAAGCTGCGCACAAAGACAAACCGAGCACGGAGTATTGATCCTGCTCCGACACAGTAGCCAATCAGAAGAAAGCTGCTGAAACGCAGAGGCGGGGAAATTCTGCCTACATAGCGACGTAGCTGTGCAAAAGTTTTTTAAAAAAAAGTTCCCGCCCCAACACAATGCAACAGCCAATCAGGACGAGGAAGAAAAGATCCACTGAGCAGATCGCGTGTTTGCGGGGAGTGTTGCATTGCTTGAAACCGTGATAGACTTCTAGGTCCTCATTAGATGCATGCTGCAGTGGGGAGGGAGAAACCGTGATAAAAAGGTGCTGTATCTTTTTGGAACTGGGGTGTATCTGGCTTAATTTCTCAGTGGGGAATCCACCTGAGAGATTACTTTTTTAAATTTAACCCCCGCTTTTTTTCCTGATCAGGACTCAAAGCAATCTTTCCCATTGGTTTCCCCTTCTCAACTTCATTCTCACCAGGCCAACTTGAGAGACACTGACAGCTAGGTCACCCAGAGAGCTTCCATAGAAAAAACAAGATTTGAACCCAGTCCTCTTGGGTCCCAGTCCAGCACTCTAATCATAACAGCATTCTGCCTGCTAACAAAAGGAAGGATTTGCTCTTCAGCCTGAGCATGTATCTTGGCTAAACCATGTTCACTCATTCATTCAGGAAATCTCAGCTTATCCTTCCCATCGTAGAGATTACTCCTCCGACAGTTATAAAGACAACTGACACCGCTCTGAGTTTTGGCGCTGGCTCATTGTGCACCAGCAGGTCACTCTCAAGTGCTGCCTTACAACTTGTGCCAAATGCCGGAAGCCAAGAAGTTTGATGTGGCTGAGTCACAGGTTGTGCACCATTGACCTGACTGCAGGAGGAGACGACACCGCACAGCTTACAGCAAACAAAACCCGGCAGCTTTGATGTGGGTGTTTCCCTGGAATTCGCAAACACCCTCCTTTAGGGTGCCGGCTACTTTTATGCCAACAGATGATCCTCAAAGGCTTTTATACAGGTGGTTCTGACACCCATGCCAAGGCCGTGGGCTCTTCAGACACTGTGGATTCTTAGGAATTTCTTCCCTGCTTGGCTGCTTTGGATCTCGGCAGGATGGATGGTCCTCCCTGCCTTCCCTCTGATGGCATCACTGACGACAGTTGAAAGCTTGAAGGACAGATGATGAAGGACCATTGGAGGTCAATCCCAGCCTGCTGGATGAGTGTTTGGTTACTTCCTGCCCTTCCTCTTTTACAGCCTAATCCAGGGGTCTGCAACCTGCGGCTCTCCAATTGGCCATGGTGGCGGGGGCTGATGGGAATTGTAGTCCATGAACATCTGGAGAGCCGCAGGTTGCAGACCCCTGGGCCCTAATCCAAAAAGGGGGCCAGTAGAGTGGCCGCCGGGGACGCCACTGCAGTACTGCCTCCAAGGAGGCAATTGGCAGTGCGGGTGACAGGGGAGGAGGAAGAGTCCCTTTCTCTCCTGGGAAAGCCCATAGGAGCTAATGAGTTATACCACCCCTTCTGGTAACGGAACTGGCGCAGTCCTGGTCTGAAACACCTTTGGGAACCAGGTAAGCCTCCCTCCATGCTGGCATGGCCTCCAGCAGCACAGAAATGACAGCCCGGGGAAAACCTCCAGGTTCCAGCACCGCAGAGCTGCATGGACCGGGCCAAGTACCCCTACGCAGTGTTGGGATTCAAACAATTTAACAACTGGTTCTGGTGGTGGGATTCAAATAATGTATCTGGTTGTTTACAAGCACCATTTTAACAATTGCTTCTGCCGAAGTGGTGCGAACCAGCTGAATCCCACTACTTCCCCTACGCCAGCATCAGAGGTGGGATCCAGCAGGTTCTCACAGGTTCCCGAGAGTAGGTTACAAATTATTTGCGTGTGCCGAGAGGGGGTTACTAATTGGTGATTTTGCCATGTGATTTTTGCCTTAGTTACGCCCTCCTCTCAGCAGTAGCGTGCAGAACTTGAAGCAGTCTAGCAGGAGGTGCACCGGCGTGCGTGGCAGCCTGCGCCTGCGTGCATTCGTTTCCCGCCCAAGGACCGGCACAGCAGCTGCGTCCTTGCCACAGCCCCGCCCAGGAATGTCCCACTCCTGGAATGCCCGGCCACGCCCCCATTGTGCCCTGCCCAGCTCCATTGGTGCTACGCCACTGTTTGAATCCCACCACCATGGGAACCTGTTACTAAAATTTTTGGATCCCACCACTGGCCAGCATCCATTCCTTTTTATGTAGAGCTGGTGGCACAGATGCCAGCTTAGGGGTCACACAGCATTCAATGTGACTTCATGCACTCACATCCCTTTGTGTCGCAGCCCTAGTACAGCGCATACTCACTTCCCCATTAGCGGGAATATTTCCATCTCGTTCATGCAGTGTGTGATAACATACCTCTCATCTCGAGGTCAATTAAGATCTACAAATATTTTTAAAAATTCATCTGCATTTCTGATCAGAATTAAACAATTTCAGGTTTGGAATCGGAATTCGCAATTTGAATGTGGACTTTTGTTTTAGAAGTCTCAAGTTAAGTGTTTTGAGCTCACAGGGATCTTTGGGTGGTTTTAATTTTGGCCGCCCTCCGCCCCAAAACTTTGTTGGCTTAGAAACGGCAAATCTGAGAAAGCGTTGCCTGTCATCTGCAAACACGAGAAAATAACAGTGTTCCCGTATCAAATCAAATACGATGTCCAACAGATCGGAATATTTCACAGAATGCTTGCAAAAAAATGTGAGCATTCCGAGGATATCAGAGAACTGTTATGTTCAGTCTTGTTCATGCGGTGACAACCACAGGCACGGCATGTCATCAAGAATACAGCCAACTGCCCCAAGGATCACGCAATCTAAAATGACACTGAAGGCCACCGAGAGAATTTTTAGAACTTTCCGGGAGAAATTGTTATCAGCTCTGCTTGTCCCCTGAATACTGAAACGGGGGTCGAAATCCCATGGAGCGAGAGACTAACTTTCTGTTTTAGCAAAGAAACGAAGCTTTGGCACACGAGGTATGGTTTGGAATAACTTGTCCTGGCTGTTTCAGTCTGAAAACCTCCATTTGGAAGTTGTTTCTCCCTTCTGCAAATCAAAATCACCGCCAGATCATCTTCCCTTCGCTCACCCAATCCTGTGCTGCCGCGAGCGAGCGTGCGTCTCAGCCTGCGTTCTAGCCCGATTCCAGAAAATGTAGTAGCCCACGGAGCAGGGTCTCTCTGACCTTCCAGCCATTCACGCGAGCTCCCATTCAGGTCCTGCCATCCAGGTTTTATCCCAACTGACTCGTGAATTGCCCTTCAGAAACCCTCTTTACTGCAGAGGATGCCCAAACTTGCTTCGCCTCTGTCTACCTGAACCAAATTTGCCCCATAAAATACATATGTGTTTTTCAGTATTAACAAATCAGTGTGATTCCATATCTTAGATATATAAATGCCGTGTGCTGCAATAAAAATATCAGACAAGTTGCATATAAAAATACAAAGGGAACAGATAGCTGACAAAAATACGAACAAATTTTAAAAAATGAGATTTGGAGTTTTGGCTCTTCTTAAATTGCACCTGATGGAAAACTTCTTTGAGAGAGCTGATCATTCATCGGAGTGAACAAGACTTTCTTCTGAGCCAGGATCTCCGTTTTGAAATTCATCGTCCATATCATGGCTGACTCTTATGAAGTAGTCATTTTTTCACCATTCTTAAGGGACTGAGTTGTTAACCCCTCTTCAAACCTCGCCCCTGCCATAAACTCACACCTCCTGCACCTCACTGCAAAATCAATGAAAACCGAAGCAAATCAATGAAAACCGAGACAAATTTTTCACTGAAAAAATCGATGAAAACCGAAACCGATGAGAACCGAGGGCAATGAAAACCGAGGTTCCACTGTATGTTGGTTGGGGGATAGGAAGTAGAGAAAGAAACAGGGAAAGTTGGGAATGTGAGGGTTGCCAGCAGGGGTGTACTGCTTAGGGGGACATATGGGGTCAAATATCCCCAGGCTGCAGCCATTTAGTCATGTGGGGGGGCGGAAAAGCTGAAGTGAATGGAGCAGTGGCTGCTCTTCCAAGAGAAGCTCTACACTGTTCACACACACACACACACCTCCGGGGAGAGGTGGGGGGTGCAGGGAAGACACTGGGGGCGGAATTTCACTGGCATGGGGAGGGCATATTTTCTACTCCTTGCCCCAGGCGCTATTTTTTATAGATACGCCTTTGCTTGCCAGGACATAATAGTGTGGGGAGAGGGGAGGGCAGGGTAGCCAGGTCTGGTCTAACAACCAGCAGAAGACCAGGGAGCCGGGAAATGGGAGCAAGCATTGGTTACAGCCTGCCACCACTTCCGCAGAAAACCGAGAAGTAACATCATACCACTCTAGGAAACTCTGGAAACTCTATGGTAAAACAATAGAGTTTTCAGCAATTCCTAGAAGGTGTGGTCTCACTTCCGGGTGTTCCCTTGAACGACCTTTTTATTAAAAAAAAATCTTCCCCCCACTGCCGCTCCGAGCGGTGGTGGGAAAGAGGAACTGCAGACTGGCACACACACACACACCCCAACTGTATTGACAAACAATTATTCACAAGTCCATATGAGACCACACTGTTCAATTCCAACGGAAGTTTTGTATCTCCATTTTGATGTGATTCCCAAATGGAACTTCACAACAGAGCTGATATCTCCTGTGCCTTGAGTCCATTCATGGATGGCACATAGAAAAATGAGAATCCTGTATAGAATCGCACCACGCGTCTGAATGCGTTTTCGAAGGTATCTTCCTCAGCATGCCGATTCTCAATAGCTTGATTTCATCCTGGGTTAACATCTTTCCCTGATTCCATTTGGGAGTCACATAAAAATGGAGATACAAAACTTCCGTTGGAATTGAACAGTGTGGTCTCATATGGACTTGTGAATAATTGTTTGTCAATACAGTTGGTGAAAATTTGTGAAGTTCCATTTTGAAACCACACAATATATGGACACACACACACACACCCCGGGGGACACAGGGCAAAGCAAGGCACTCCCTACGTCCTTGCACATTTCCTTGTGTGCAGCTGGACCCAACCTGGCACTGGGCTGGCACCATGTGACTATGTCACACTTTTCCTGGGGAGCAACTGCTAACAGAGGGAAGACGGGAAAGCTGAAGGATGGGGGAGAACGCAGGAAACGGGGACCGGCTCACGGGCGCTTTCAGGAAAGGGAGGAAGGAAATAGCGGGGGAAAGACAATGAGACGCCTCTTCCCAAATCTTTGCAGGTCCTCCACTTATTCGTTTCTGTTTGTCTCCTTTTGGATCTGGGCTATCAATTGTGTAGATTACTTTGTGTCAAGTACAAGTGTGGCGTGCTTCTTACATGCAATTGCATGTAGCACCTGAGCACACCATATGTGTCTGCGTACACAGGCAGCATCGTGCCCAAATCATTGGTGCACGACTAATGTGTACATTTCAGAGGACAACCAGGGGTGTGGGGAAACAGAATCGTGAAGAACACAGAACCAAGGTTCCAAGTTGCACAAAGGGGGCAGCACCGAAGGGATTTTCCGCTCGAAACGGCGAGAACGAGACATTCGAAAGCGTGCCGAACGCGACACGAAATCCTCCTCCGCTCGTCACTCTGCACGGTCTCCGCCTGTCTTTGTGGGCCAACACCAAAGCCCGGCTACCCCCTCTCCTGACCCCGGCCACGCTAAAACGAGAGCAAGGAAAGATACATTTGCCATGTCTAAGAAAAACCCCTCCAAGTTCAGCCGAAAATGCATTCCTCGACGAGGAACGCCACGGCAGCCGCTTTAACAACCGCCTTTCAGAAATGATGCCAATCCCTAGGGGGATATACATGTGTATGTAGGGCTCCACAACCTCCTGCACATTTTCCATTGGAGTCTGGCAGCCTTGTAAACACAGGGTGGTCTTTAATTTCTCCCCCTCTCCGCTTGTTTCTGGATGCCCTCGGCTCTCCTGCCTCCCCAGGAACGGCAACAGCGTGCTGGAGGCGAAACCAACCAGCCAGGGCCGAGCGGCAGCGCATCGGAGCTCTATGCGCACAGTGTACCTGCTTGCTGAATATTAAGTAGCAACGCTGCCTTCCTGCTGCAGTTCTCCCACTGGTGGGGGGGGCGAGGGGGGACACACAGCAGCCGGGGCTCTTTGATCAAAGCGCCGGCTCCGGTGATGCACTTGTGTGTGGGGAGGACAAGTTGAAAGGGAGGGGGGGCCGTCTACGCAGACATGTTTACCCACCCTTCCTTCTACCTGAGGAAGAGGAGGGGGGGAACAAACCGGGGAGGCAGATCAAAAGTGGAAAGGCAGGAGAGGGGGGAAGGAACGGGAAAGATGGAGCTGTCTGTGGACTCCGCAGCAGCAGCAGGAGGAGAGGTTTCTTTTCCACCCGTCTTTATCGAGCCGAGCCGGCTGGCGCTGGGGAATAGCCAAGGCTGGCCGGGAGTCTGATGTCAGCGGGGCTGATCTATGGGGAGTTTGTCCAATTTTAGGCCTCTGCATTTCTTCCCCCCCCCCCCCCCACTCCCTGCCACCCGCCCACCATCCCGCCACCATCTGTCCGTCAGAGCTCAATGCAGGATTTTGTTAGACTGAGAAGGGCCTCCTCTCCTATAGGGCCCTTTCTGGAGAGCTGCCTCTCCGTGGGGCTGGGGACCCAGAGGAAAAGTCTCTATTCTGCAAGGCGTCCGAGTGCCCCCGGTTGGAGCGTAAAGTTCTATAAATCTAACAAAAGGTGCCTTTTCAGGAGGTTTTGACACCACCCAGGCTGCAGCGGTTCGAGGATGTATTTTGTGATCTCTGGAGTTCCCAATTCTCCGGAGCTGTGCTATTTCTGTTCTGCTGCACCAGGGGTCTCCAACAGGGCACCTTTCCTGGAACCAACTGAACTCTGGGTGGGCCACGTGGGGCTTGGAGACCAGCAGGGCTTTCGATTGGCCGCTCAAATGATTAGCAGCGCAGCTTTAAGGGTGGCCCATTAAGCAGAACTTCTGCTCAAAACGCTGAATTGCTGCTGTCTGAGTGACGCATAACCTTGTAACTCCCAGATATTTTGTGGTTGGCTCTGCCTCCTATTGCAGCCATGCTGTATTTGTGCCCACACCTTGACAGAGTTCCAAAGCTGCCCTCAGGCTCCAAAGATAGGGAGCCCAGTGGCGTAACACCCACGGGGTAGGGGAGGGCACAACACCCAGGGCACACCCCGGGGCGGGGGAGTTCTAGGGCAGGCAGCGCCACGGCAGGGGCGCAGGGCACGCACATGCCCCGGGTACAGCTTCCTCGCTCCGCCCTGAGGGGACCCCTGTGTTATATCATAGAAGACAGGGTTGTGTAAAGGTTAGAGTGTGATGCTTGGCACTGGGGAGACGAGACCTGTGTTCAAATCTCCATTCAGGCAACCTAGAGCCAGCCACACCCTCTCAACCGAACTATTGGACCTTGCAGCATTGTAGTGAGGGGGGAAATAGGATGTTCCATTCCATGCACCCTAGGAGAGAGAGAGCTATCCAGATCTCATCAGATTTCAGAAGCTAAATAGGGTCAGCCCTGCTTAGTACTTGGGATGACAGGCCACTAAGGAAATCCAAGGTTGCTACACCGAGGAAGGCAATGGCTAAACCATCTCTGGAAGTTTTTTCACCTTGAAAATCCGAAGGGGTTGCTAGAAGTTGGTTGCAAGGGCAATTTACAACACAAAGGAACGGAGCCAAAGTTGTTTGTAACCTCCTTTGAGTCTCATGAGAAAAGCGGAGTAGAAATCCAACTCGTATTCTGGACGTTTCTCAACTGGAAGGAGACTCAAAGAGGCTGACAAACTCCTTTTCCCTTCCTCCCCCCACAACAGACACCTTGTGAGGCAGTGTTGTATCTGCCCACAGACGGGGGGTACTTTTGTCCCTGAACGCCACTAATCTGATCACGTGGGGGGCACACAATCCCCCCGTGTGACAAGGAAGACAGCAAGGCAGCAGGAAGTCCTGCTGTCTCTTGGTCTTCGGGTGCCCTCGGCCCCGCCCACGTCATCATCAACATGGGCCAAGGAAGCCCAAGGACACTGCCCCCCAAGTCTCTCCCGAAGACACCCTGCCCCCAAGCCCCACCCCTGTGCTTATAAAAGCAAAGGAGCCAAAAACTGAGCCTTTCAGTTGCTTCTGCTCTCCCCAGAGGGGAGGGAAGAAGGGACTGCTGGCTGGGAGCCAAATGGGGGGCCCTGCCCCTTGGCATGGGGGGGGGGCTAAAGAACGGCTGTCTCCGGGCGCCATTTTCCCACCATACGGTTTTGTTGCGAGGTCACTGGGGCTGAGAGAGTTCTGAGAGAACTGTGACTAGTCCCAGGCCACCCCGCAGAAATGCAGGAGCGGGCGAACAAATCTGATCCGCCAGATAAGTGTTCACCGGTCATGCGGAGGAGTGGGGAATCAACCCCGGTTGTCCAGGTTAGAGTCCATCTGTCTTTAACCACTACACCTCTTATCGGAGATTTTGGGGTGGAGTCTGGAGAGGGTGGGGCTGGGGAAAGGACCTCAGCCATGGAACTAAATATGATGTTCTTCCAGAACTGCAGTGTGGAGGGGGGCTGTAATTCTGGAAGATCATCTGCACCTCCCACCCGGAGATTTGGAGCCTTCTGCCTGGAAGGATCTAGTGTGGGTCGAGGGGGGGGGGGGGTTTGCTGCCCATGTCTGTTCTAGAAGAAACCCAGAGCCTTTTGGGGGCGCCTCTCCTGCCGACCTCTTTGGAGTGGGAAAGGGGCAGGAGAGAAACAGTCGTGACGAATCCCACGAAGTTTGGGGCTGAGGTTGTGATCAGAGAAGCTGCGGGGCCCATTTCCAGCTTTTTTTGGGGGGGGGGGGGGGCGAGAGGAAGCTTCCCGAAGGAGCGCACGGGCTTCACTCCAAGCCTTCGCCACCCCTTTTGAAAAGAAGTCTTTTTCATGGGGTGCTGTCTGGTTTCCGGGCTGTATGGCCGTGTTTCGCCTGCATCTGTGGCTGGCATCGTCAGGATCCTCTGAAGAGGCCAGCCACAGATGCAGGCGAAACGTCAGGAGAGCATGCTGCTAGAACACGGCCAGACAGCCCGGGAACCACACAGCACCCCATAAAGTCTTTTTCTCTCTTAGGGTCCACCCCGCCCCAACCCCCGTTTCTTTCGCAGCCCCAGCCTTGCCCCCCCCCCCACTTCGTTCCGTCCGCTCCGGTGCAAAACGGCCGCCGCTGCGCCCTCGACGCCACACTCTGCCCGGGGATCCCCAGGGATCTCCCCTTGTTTTGCGAGCAACGAGCCATCCTCAGAAGGGTCCTGGAGAAATGCATGGGGGGCGAACCCTCGTTGCAAAAAAAGGGCCCCGCAGAAATGTCACTTGGGTTGGAAAGAGGCTAAATAATGCTGGACTGACACCCCCCCGGCCCCCCCGCCTATTGCACGGGCGTTCGGCCTCCGGGACCAGCAACTGCGGCAAGCCAGCTTTGCAAAGGCCTCTGGCAGGGAAATGGTTACACGCCACCCCCTCCTCCCCCGGAGATGCTCGCCGAGCCCCAGGGCCGGGCCAGCACTTCTCCCTCCGAGGTTGCCTCCCCCTTCCTTCCCCCCGCCCCGCCTTTTTTTTTTTAAACAGCCCCTTCCCCCTTTCAGGCGCCCGCGCAGGAAGAGCGCCTTTGCCCGCAGCCGCTGCGCCTTTAAGGTCCGCCGACCCCAGCGCGAGCCCGCCGGGCCGGCTCCTCCCTGCCTGTGCCCGTTCCCTCCGGGTCCCCTCGCCCCGGACGCGCTGGCAAGCGCCGGGGCCCCGCGGGGAGGGCGGGGGTCGGAAGAACTACAGCTCCCAGCACGCCTTGCGACCCCCCCCTCGCCCTAGGCGCGGGGCGGAAGGCGGGGGCGCGCCTGTGCCGGGAAGTGTAGTCTGCGTGGCGCGGGTGCCTTTGAAAGGCGCACCTGGCGAGAGCTTGCTAGGGGGCCGCGGGGGTGGGATTAGCCGGAGAAGGGAGAGCCCGGGAGGGCCGGTTTCAATGCAACTCAGAGTTTAATTGCACCCTTTTCCAGCTACGCATTCTCTCTAGAGGGGTGGAAATTGGGGGGGGGGGGGGAGCAGAGAGTCGTTTTGCTGGGAGCAGCTGCGTCGCCCATCAAGCAGGGGGAAGAAACAGCCGTGCAAACGGTTAACCCTTCCGTGCCCTGACATGCCTGCTAGCTGCGAGCACCTGCGCTCTTTTTGCGCGGGTCAGGCTGCGATCCTATGCGGGCTTGATTGGCCTCGCCATTAAGCCCCAGCGCACCTCCCGGGGGCGTGCATAGCGTCACCCATCGCCTTCCTGTGTGCTTACCGAGGGGTAGTAGAGCCCATTGCGCACAGTGGGACCTTTTGAGGATTTGGCGATTTGGCTGCTCTCCTTCTCCGTGCATGTTTTTTTTAAAAAAATAGGCGTCAAGCCGGTCCGGGCTCGCGTCCGAGGATCCATTGGCACGGCTGCGATTCTAAGCGCGTTTCCTCGGGAGTAAGTTGCGTGGAAGAAAAGGGGACCTGGGACGATGCATAGGGTCGGGCGGGCCGCAGTCTTGCCCGCATTTATTTGGATACTGCTGCCCCTACTGAAGGCAGTCTACTTGGGAGTAAACGCGTTTTTGGCCCCGCTGCAAATGAATGCACAGCAAGCACAGAGTCGAGAATAAAAATCACTTTGCATCCCCGCTTCCCTTTAAAGTAAACTCGCACCAGGAAGACTTCAGTGCCTTGCACTCCTCCAAAAAGCACAGGGTGTTCAGATCAGAGGTGTGAAATCCCTAGAGATATGGGGGCCGGGGCGGGTTGAGCTACAGGGAGAAAAGGAACCCCACAGTTTCTTAAGGCCGCCCTCCAAACCTGCCATTTTCCCCTGGTCATTCCATTGTTGACATAAGAATAGCAGTCCTCAAACAGAAAGCTTCAAAGGGAGGTTACAAAGTGAGATTGCTGGCTTTAAGTTCATTCACAAGTTCAGACAATGGACCCCTCCAGGAGCGTACCTGGTCACAGGATTATTATTTTAGCACAGGTGCTGATTTTCTGCCCCAAGCATTTCCCCTCCGATCAAGCCGATGACAATAATCGAGGTACCTTTGCATCCGCCAGAAGCATTATTTTCAAAACCCCTCCCACCTTCTGTCTGGGAGAGAAAGATTCAGAGATCTTCTTTTTTTACTTGAGCCCGGACGAAGGGAGCTTTGATTCTCAAAAGCTTCTGCGATGAAAATCGTGTCGGTCTTTCAGGCCCGACCGTGGTATAGAGCAGACCCAACCCAGCTATTGTCTGAAACTATTTTTTCCAGGGAAACTAGTCTGGAGATCATCTGTAATGCTGGCAGATTTCCCAGCCTCTCGAGGAAGCTGGCAACCCTAAAAATATAAATAATGGTGTGCCTTTCTGACGTGCCTCTTTAAGTTCGAACCCCCTCACCCGCACACTGCCGTGAGATAGAAGTACTGTCGCTGACTGTCAGATATTTGGGGGGTCGTTTCTGAATAGTCCTCCAGTCCCTTTAGTAGCTGCACCATGTGCCAAAAAATTCAACAGGTGAAGCTTTTTTCCGCATGGAGATGCAACCCTTCGGAAGAGCTTCCCTCTCTGTGTTTTTGCCAGGGCACAGGATTCTCACGCACAGGAAACCGGCCGTGAGGGCAAACATGGATTTGCAAGCTGAAGGTTGAGTACCACTATATTTAGCTTGGCACCTGAGCAGAAGTGAATCAGCTAGGCCAGGAATGGGAATCTTGTGTAGCCCTTACTGGCCAAGGAAAGCACCAGATAAGGCCCCTTCAAATTACCCTCTTTCTCTGCGGGTTTTTTCCTCACAGGTTCTGTCACAGGGGTATCAGACATGCTGCCTGGGTGGGATCCAAAAATTTTAGTAACAGGTTCCCATGGTGGTGGGATTCAAACTGTGGCCTAGTGCCAATGGGGCTGGGCGGGGCACAACAGGGTCGTGGCCGGGCATTCCTGGGCGGGGCTGTGGCAAGGATGCAGTCGCTGCGCCGGTCCTTGGGCGGGAAACGAATGCACGCAGGCGCAGGCTGCCACGCACGCCGGTGCACCTCCTGCTAGACTGCTTCAAGTTCTGCGCGCTACTGCTGAGAGGAGGGGCGTAACTAAGGCAAAAATCACGTGGCAAAACCACCCATTAGTAACCCCCTCTCGGCACACACAAATAATTAGTAACCTGCTCTCGGGAACCTGTGAGAACCTGCTGGATCCCATCTCTGGACTTGGCCCCTTGAGAGGGCTTACCAGGCCCACAAGCTAGCTGCCTGGTGAGCCTTCTGTCGCCACCATCCCGTGCTAATCTGGGCTAACAAACCTGCCGTGGGCTCAGCTCACAAACCCCCAGTACTGATCTGGGGTGGCAAGCCTGTTGGGGCCTCCCCAGCCGAGGCAGCCCCCTGCCCCCCCCCCCACCACCACCACAGGGCCCAGTTCAACCAATTCACTTTTATGT
>NW_025950638.1:0-62938 GCF_021028975.2 Sphaerodactylus townsendi
ACCCTTACCCTTACCCTAACCCCACCTCTAACCCCACCCTTTACCTTTACTTTTGCGCAAATGCTGAGAGCAGTGGAGTGTTTTAGAAGGGCTCCCTCTTTTTCTTTAATTTTCTCCTTTATTCTTCGGATTTGGTTCTTGTTTTTTGGCAGGACAGGGTTCCCCTCTTTGGGGGACCCGGGGGATATCTTTTTGCCCCAAAATGAAAAGAAAAAAGAAGAAGGAAGAAGGAAAACTATCTCCAGAAGATTCTAATGAAGATCCTAATGGAGGCTCCAATGGAGAAGATGAAGCTGAAGCTGAAGAAGCAGGCTCTGAAGCTGAGAGTGACGAGCTCACATTTTTTGACTGTGTTCCAGACAAAGACAAAATCTCTAAACTTTTGGGAAGCCAACCAGAATGTTCCCAGGTGGATGACCTAGTGGATCAAGGAGCTCAGGTAAGTACAGGGACCCTGAAGAGATTTGTGGGGGAATTTTGTCCTCCATTACAGCTTAAAAAGAAAAAAAAAGAAAAAAGCTTAACCTAGGCATGAAAAAAATTAGAAGGGGCGTGGCAATCCATGTTTGCAATCCTTAGCTTTTAAATCTTGAAAAGGAAATTTCTTCAGAGGATGAACAGGATGTTAAAACTTTGCAGTTTATTAAGAAAAGAGTCTCCAGGCCTCCCCTGGAGTTTTCTCCAGGGCAGGAGGAACAAAGGGGTCAGCAGGTGACTGAGCATGTGGCTCAACATGTGCAAGATTTAGGGGAGGAGCAGGGAATTGAGCAGATGAATGTGGATGTGCTTTCTGTTCCAAATAAGGCACAGGTAGACCTGACCTCTTTGCAGCAGTTAACAGATCAATCAGTGGACCAGACCTTGGGGTCTGATCCAGTAGATTTGGAAGCCGGTTTAAAACTAGTAGACCTGGCTTCTGTTTCTGTTTTGGATGTTTCATCTTCTATTGATGATAAAACAGTTGTGTCTTCTAGTTTAAACTTGGTTAATGTATCTCTTGATGGTTTTTCAGTACATTTAATGACTCCTGATTCTGCAGTAGATGGGATCTGGCCCTCTGCAGTCACCGTGAGAGTTTTTCCTGACCATCTTTCTTTTTGCCTTCAACAGGTCCAACAAGTTTCTTCTTGAAAGTTTGGTAGACCAGACCTTGGGGTCTGGTCTAGTAGACCTGGAAGCCAGTCCCAAACCAGTAGACCTGGCCTCTGCTCCTTTTATAGAAATTTCTCCTTCTGTTAGTAAAGATATAGACATAACCTCTAGTTCAGAGGTTATAGATTTAACTCTTGATGATGTTTCAGTATATCCGACCATCTCTGATTCTGATCTGGTAGATCTGCCTTCTGTTTCACAGGTGTTTGATCCAATTTTTGTCACACTATCGGAGGTTGTGATGCTTTCTGGAAATTTGGTAGACCTGCCATCCACTGGCAAATTGGTAGATCAGCCTGCTTTCTCTCATATAGTTGACCTGCCTTCTGTCCCAGTTGTGGTTTCTTCTTCTTCTTCTTTTGACTTAGGACATCTGACTTCTTTGGCAAACGCAGCTTTTGGAGTTTCTAGTGGTGTGAACCCTAGTACTGTTGAAAAGGAGACATTGGAAGGTCAAGATAGTCACCCCTCTGAGGATGTGGCTGTTTTGGAAATACTAAGAGATGAGAAGCTTTCAGAAGCAGATGCTTCTACAGTTTTGCCTGAAAGTTTGCCTATAATGGCACAGGAAGAGGATCCTCAGGCTCTGAAAGAGCCTGATGTTTCAGATGAGTGGTGGCAGAGTGAGATTGAATCTTCGGATTATGACTCTCAAGAGCTGCCGAAAGCTGTCATAAAGAGTTGATTTGGATTCAAGGATCAGGGAGAAGTAGGTGACAATCCCACAGGGTAATCGAAAAAAAAAAAAAAGAGGGCAAGTTAGCAGCCCTCTGCGTGAAAGCAGGCATTTTGTTGCGGTGGGACCAAAGCCTCAAAGGAGATTTATCAGAAGTTAGTCGTCTTTTACTCCCAGAAGACAAGGAGATGGATGTTAAAGATTTATTACAATGGTGGGGGTTTTTTACGTCCACGCCTTAATGCTACCCTAGCTTTGCTGCACCGATTACCCAAAGTTGAAGCCTTATGGGCAAAAAACCCTTTGGGAATTCCTAACTAAGGCTCGAACTTTGGTGCTTCAGGGATGCTCGGTGGGGAGTGCTCTACCGCTTAAGGATAAGACTCGTATCAGTGAGTGCAGTTACTATGACTTTTGGCCTTCGTAGAAGAGGTTGTTAGTGTCTAGAAAACCCCGTAAGGGTCCTGTAGTGATCCACCCCGCATGGTTAGATGAGGACATGTTAAGAAGGGATGTACAACAATTGGCTCGACTAATCGAAGAGGGAAAGAGCCCTCATTCTTTTTTCCAGAAAACAGATTATCGAAATCAACAAGACCCGTGGAGATGACTGCAGAGGAATGGGAAAGATTGGATGACGCTCAACGTAAGCTCTTTGAGGTTAAGGGCTCAACGTCGTCGAGAAGGGGAAAAACAAAAATTACAAGAAGTGACCGGTGCTTCCACTCAGAAGACTAGCCTTTCGTTCCAAGCGGTACCAGCAGACACGATAGTGCAGGAAACACCTAGGGATACATCTAATGCTATATCTAGTCAGGGAAGACAATCCAAATATGTTTTGAAATCTAATGGCAGGCAGGGTCACGAAGGTCAGAAGGGGAAAGGGCAGAACAGTAATAAAGTGAAAGGCTCTAAGCTTTCCCCGGGTTGGTCTTTGCGGATGGGGCCGACAAATCTAGATATGATGAGTTACTTAGATCATGAGATGAACACTAATAAGGCGTGTTATATACAGAGATGTGGAGGCAGAAAGAAAGCATTACACGGACTCTGATTCTATTCCTGGAGTCTGAAATGGATGAGGGGGGGCTTTTTCCTCAGAGGGAGCAGAATGGACAGATGAAGAAGGTGATCAAGGAAAGGGGCCCTATTTGAAAACTCCCCATTTATCAATAACATCTTCTCCTATGGAGTGTGTTTCAACAGTAACTGTTGATTTTGATATACCGCCTGTTACATCGATGGAAACTGCTGGGTCTGTTTCGACCATGACATCGGTGACATCGGTAAAATCTCATGTAGTTCCTGCGGGATCTGTTTCCGCTATTAGTGAGTGTTCCTGCCATCGTCTGTTACTAATAAATGACAACAGAGTGTAATAAACAACACCCCATATGTCTGATTTTGAGTGTCGATCCCACTTCAGGACCTAGTCATACGGAACGACTACTATTGGAAACATGTTTTGAGGGGTGTGGAGGGGCAAAACGCATTCCAACGGGTTGTAAAGGGAGACTGTCATGTGGATGCTTCACCAGTATTGGGGGTTCCACCTAGGACCACTCAAGTCAGGAATGTTCAAAATTAGAAAAGACAGAAAGAGGAAAAAATAGATGTAGAACATAGGAGGGTTTTTAGTCAGCTGAAAAAGTCCTTTGTTAGCACTGATTCTTGTGACTTCATCACTGACTACAGTTCAGGACTGCTGTTACGGCTGTTGCTCAACTGCCATATCAGTTGCCGTTCCTGCTCTGACGCTTCTCATCATAGCAACAACGCTTCTTCTACTGTGTCATCTGTGGGGAACATCTGGAGCTGGACCGGGTTCTGGTATGTCAAGTCGAAGCTCGCACATAAAGCGTTAAGCCTCGATTCTAATGCCAAGTAGGTCGCTGGACAACAGATTCGCTACCGCATGGCCCTCCATACCCAGAAGGCTGAAATGTAATAAGAGAAATGACCTAATGGGACCTAATAACCGATGGTGAAGAAAATTATGAATAGCTTATTATGCTACTATGGAGGCTCAAGATGAGGATTCCATGGATGAGGATCTCACAGAGGAGCAGTATACTGCGAAAAAACAACAAAAGGACATGACTCGGCAGCATTCTTTTGTGATACGAGTACGATATCACGGACCAAAACCAGAGCAATTCTTCGAGAGAGACAATTTTGTTGGACGCTTTTTGTTGGAAGAAATGGGAGTGAAATCTTGCCATCTTTGGGCGGTGAGTATACCCCCAGCGCAGACGGAGGCAGATGTAATTTTTCAGTCTGAAGCAGCATACCATGTTTTTTTTGGGACGGGTTGGTCGACGCATTTGGTATCGTAGTAAGCAACTTCTTTTCAGTATTTAGAATTTCTTCAAACCGGCCTTCCGGAGGAGAGGTGAGAGTTGCTACCGGGCTCATAATGCCGGTCTGGTGAAATTCCGGTAGAGGGACATTGCCATTCGTGATGGCACGCGGAGGGTAGACTGTTAATGGCACCAAAAAATGCAGCAGATCGCTATGGGAGTTTGGACATGTGAATACAAACTCGCTATGCAACTACAATCAACGTACCTAGAAGGTCGCCTACCGCCATCTCCCAATGCATATTTTTTTCTGTGGTGGCGACCGTGCCAAGCTTGTATCGTTATGCAGGACAACCCCGCTTCTTGTTACATCTGTGGGGGTTACGATCATTTGAGAAGGGACTGCTTCACGCGCTCATGTACTAGATGTGGCAGGAAGGGACAAGTAGCTTCCCTGTGTACTCGCCTCGGTAACTTGTGGACTTTGTGGGGAATGTAATATGCATATCGATGGTCCCCAAAGAGTTTGCCCAATCTTCAAAATCCTACAGCTTTTCAGTGCGTCAAATGGGAAAAAGAACAGCAACGCTATCAACAGAGGGAAGAGCAAGAGCCAGCAAACAGCACTGGTGGAAGATGAAGAGGCTGTTTCCATTCGTCAGAAGTGACCGCCTATGCTTCTGGCAGAGGCGGTGCACGGTCTAGAGTCTCTCTAGACAGAGCGTCGGCTTCTGTATCAGTACAAAGGGTTTCAGACTTGCCTTTGCAAGAAGAAGAATGGCAGACGGTGCGCCGCCGTAAGGGCCCAGGAAGACAGGAACGAGCTACTCCTTTAGAAGCTACTTCCCAGGTTTTGATGCTTCGTTTCTGTTTCTGTGATCCTGTTTCGATATTTTGAAGCTACCGCAGCAGTTTCGAACATGAAATGACTTCTTGATTTGCTGCCTGTAGTGCCTGAAGAAGTATACAGAACCGGCAGGACCAGCTTCAAGTTCCTGCCTTAGCAGATCTCCCTCGCGGGTTACAAGAGAAAGTCATTATGAAGATGCGGGCCCCTTACCAGGCCCACATTTTCAGGACTTCTGTTACTGCACCTCCGAAAAACCAACGCCAACTGCCATGCTTTTGGTCCACAGCTGCCTCTAACGTTCTGCTAGAGTGGCCTTAATGTTTCAAGAATCTACAGAAAGCACGGTACAAAAGCCTGTTCCGGTAACTTGTGATATTGTTTCTACCCAATTGTTTCAACCAGTTTCACGTTCAGAGAACTCACAGAGTGTTAAAGATGCTGCTTTCAGTACTCTGGTATCGCCATTAGTTATGCAGCCGAGCGAATCACCACAATCGGTCTCTGACAGTTTTTCTTGGCATATACCTTCACAAGATAGCTCTGTTGTAGCGGTTTCCACCATTTCCAGTCAACCGGGGTCTCTACAGCAGCCCACAGACCTTTCGATATTTCATTCTGGTGCTGAGATCCCTGTTCAGTCTCAATCCTCTGAGTATTCTAAGAGTCTCAGTCTCACTTATCAGGACCTTCCTTTCCGCTGTCTCCGTTGGGAGTCCCAGAGGACCCCCTGGGAGTCCTTCACCTGCCCCTTTGGATCAAGGGAATGTTAAATTCCCTGAGCCCATTCTTTCCGCAGATTTAAGCCGTGCTCCATCTTCTTGAGAGGAGGAGTGACGGGATTTAAGGAGCCACTGGGGTTTTGTCGTTCACTGGTTTTTGAGTAAGTTTTGAGTAAGTTTTACGGTAGCCTAGTTTTACTCAGTTCAATTTAGTGAAATTTAGCGTAATTTAGATTAGTTTAGTTCAGTTTAGTTTAGGTAAGTTTAGTTTAACTTAGTTTAGCTAATTTTAGCTTACATTAGGTTAAATTGATAAGGATACAGATAATTTTAAATACTGAATAATAGTGTAAATCAGTGTACTGTAGTGTATTATAGTGTAGTGTAGTGTATAAAATTTTTTGAAGAATAAGTATTTGAATAGTTTTCAAAGTTGCTAAATTGTTAATGTTATTGTTAATGTTACTGTTAATTTTATTCTTAATTTTATTCTTAATTCATAATTGTTGTTTGAATATTATTATGCTAAATTGTTGTGTTTTGACATCATCATCTGAAGATGGAACGTGCAACTTTAACATGCAACTTTGAAATTGGAACTTTGAACTTGGAATTTGAACCTTGAACTTTGAACCTCGAACTAAAATCTAAAAACTGTAAATTTGGAACTTTACTTTCACGTCATTTGGAATCTTGTCCATTGAACTGTACCCTATATCGTATCCTGGACTTTTTGAATGAACTCATTTGAATCGGACCATAGTCCACATTTCTACATTTGCAACAGTTTCTACAGTTTCAACCTTTGATTTTCGTGACTCTTTTGCTAGAATTGACATTGGTTAGTGTTTTGACTTTGGGCTAGAAGAAATCAACATTATAAGTGTTTGAAAGTGTTTTTTTGGAAATGTTTTTTTTTTATTAAAAGTGTGGTTTTAAATGTTCAACAGAAACATATTTAAATAGTTTTATCAATGCAGTTGTGGGTAAAATTTGTGAATTTCTTAAATTTCCAAAGTTTTCAAAAGAGAACATGGTTCTTGTAGCATAGAGTGGCTGACATGGTAGTGAATCTTTATCTGGAAAAAAAAATCAGAGGTTTTACACTATTTGGAAAGTTTAGACTATATAAATGTTTCTTTAAAAGATTTCTTATTGACATACTGTTAAATGTGTGCATTATGGAAACTATTGTGTTAATTATTGGGTTAATGATTGTGTTAATTATTGGTTTTTATTGAAATTTATGGTCTTATCTCTTATCTCTTGTATTAATCTCTGTATTAATCTTCAGCAAATTTATTGTTTTGATGGAGTTTTATAATAAAAAAATTATTTCCTAAAAAAATTATTTCCTAACCCTAACCCTAACCCTAACCCTAACCCTAACCCTAACCCATCCCTGCTTTTTTGGACAAACAAATTCCCTACGCTTTACGTGATCTTCAGTGGCGAGCTTACCATCAAGTTTTGTATGTGGGTGTAATGAAGATGTCTGGGGATGTTGATAGACAAATGTGTAAAAGGGTTTCGTGTATTAATAACCCTACTTTAGAGACAATCTCTCATGCAGTGAAATACTGTCCTGCAGTAAAAAAGGAATGGAGTGCAATAGCACAAAGTTTAAAATGGCCCTTCTTGATGCATCAACATTGGGAAACCATTGTTTCTGGTTTAGAACCTGAGGGAGGGTTTGGACAACCTGGACAGGATTGGCCTCATAGAACGGGTGAGTTGTTTCAACAAGTTGTAACTGGGAATATCAAAAAAACTCCTTGGTGTATTGTACGATTGATTAATTTGGTTTTCCTTAGTGGTGTTTTTAAAAATAGGCTGAAAGAAACACAATCCAAACGGCCTACTCCAATTCCAGAGAGTATAACATATGTTAGAACTTACCTTGCTGATATCAAAAGGTGGGAGAAAACTACTTTGAAAATTTCTCAGTGGTGTAATCGCTGGAGATGGTTTCAGGAGACCAATCCTCCGATACATTAATAATTTGACTAAATTTATATAACTTAGAGTTGGAAAGTTTAAAGACATAGGTTTTTCTTAGGGGACGTTATAGAACGGTGTGGGAGTCCATCAAAATTGATGTAAATTAAAACTGGTTTTTTTGTTTCTGTAAAAGATGTTAGAATAATAGACTGTTGGATGGTTTGATAATTTGATGTTTCTTCTCCCTTTGTTAAAGAATTTTCTGTCCATGCTCAAGATGTCAAATCCATTATGAGTAACACTTGTTATTTTGATAGACTCGTTAGAACAATGGTATTTTAGTGGGAAGATGTTAACGAACTGCTGCAAAATATGTTAGTAGAAATTTTTGAGGTGTTTGTATAAACATGTTATTTTATATTATTTTGAATTTGTAATCTCTGTAATCTTTGTATTACCTTGCATTAACAGTTTATGATGTTGGTATGTAGAAAGGTTTGTTCTAATAAAAAAACTTTATTTTCCTAAAAAAACCTTTATTTTCCTAACCCTAACCCTAACCCTAACCCTAACCCTCTCGCCATCCTGAGGGACATTTTCTATTGGGCAGGGACCGAGCAGTGCTCATGTTACCTGGTGAGCTGCGACCAGTCCAAAGCTTTCGATCGGGTCAACCACCAATATTTGTGGCAGCTGTTGGCAGTGAGAGGCGTTCCGGAAGAATTCATAGAGTGGCTGCGTGTCCTTTACAGAGGGGCCAAGGCTACACCCCACGTGGAAGGATGGCGCGGACCGACCCTCGCGCTACAAGGGGGTTTGCGGCAGGGCTGCCCGCTGAGCCCGCTCCTCTATGTGATTGCCATCGATCCCCTGTTGAGGGCGGTAGAAATGGATGGCCGTGTGTCAGGGGTCGTCCTGGCACCAGGGCGCCAGCTGAAATCAGTGATCCACACAGATGACCTCAATTTCATCGGGCGAACCTTGGCGGAGCTGGAAGTGCTGAAAGGGCATCTTCGGGTTTACGAGCAGGCAAGTGGAGCCACGATTAACATCGATAAGTCCCACATTTACGACCTCAGGCACGGCTCACGTGGGTTAATTGAGACATCTTTGGAGGAGGGCCTGCGAAATGACGTGGTAGAAGAAGATTTCATCCAATCAGTCAAGATTTTTGGCATCTCGTTTGGGCTCAGTGCCGTGAGCTGGAGGACCAATTGGCAGAGATGGATAGAGAAGACCGACGACCGGCTGGCATTGTGGAAGACCTTTCGTTTAAGGTTGGAGCAGCGTGCGGCATATATCTGTTCTTACCTCGTGGGGATGGGCAACTATATTGCTCAAGTGTTTCCACCACCTTCCAATCTCAATCGGTTGGTCATGTCCAAATGGATGAAGTTTCTCGTTGGGACCAACAATTTTCCCCTCAAGAGGGCCGTGTTCCATATGAACCTTACAGAAGGTGGCCTAGCGGTTCCAGATCCAGCCTTGCTTTTTGTTTCACGCTTTGTGGCAACCAACCTAATCAGGTCCGCAGCAGACGAACTGAAATGGACTCTGTTCTCTGTGACTTGGCAGGGGAATTCGTGGATGCGGGCCTGGGTGGCGGGCTCACCCGCTAAGCCGAGGAGGACTGCAGTGGCCCTAAACGGATTGCCTGATTACCTCAGAGACCTGACATGCCATCTTAACAATTACGAGATCACTCCAGCAGTCATCCACGATGCGCAGCAAGCTACAACAGGTACCCCGGCCGGTGGTCTCTACAAGGTTCTTCTGGAAGGGCATCACCTACGGCCGTATCAGCTGAGCCTTCGAAGCAAACCCGATACCCCTGCTTACCTCCTCGATCCTGATGAAGTCAAACATCGCAGCAGGTGGTTCGGTGACAAGAGACTGCCAAAGAGCCTCCACGAAGTGCGGTGGCGGGCATATCACCGAGTGCTGCACGTTGCGACTACTGAGAAGTGGCGCCCAGAGCGACTGTGTTCACGCCCCGGGTGCGTCGACCGGACCTTAGGCCCAGTGCCCATGGAAACCGTCGACCACATGGTGCTCGACTGCCCTACCTCTAAGCAGCTGTGGCGGATAGTAGCGCGGCAGGTAGGGGATCCTACAGTGGCTTTACAAACCTCGTCGCAGATCATTTCAGGGAAGGACGAGCAGCTACCCGCACCGGCGTGGGTTCGAGGGCACCCGACGATCCCGTGGGTGACGAAACGCGTGCTGAACATGTTTGTTGTGTCAGGCATCGAGAGTCTTCGTCGGCAGCAGCTGAAAAAAGAGAAGAGAATTCAGGTAAAGGCTTACGCGGATAACATCGTGACTGCTTTCAGAGGTCTGGCGAATTATGAAAAGACCAAGTACAAAGCAGCAAAGTGGCGAGCGTGGTGGGCCTGGTGGCATGGTGGTTCGTTCCACGTACCTTAGGGTACGAGTGCACAGCAGGTGGCTAGCGAGCCCAGGGACCATCTGTGGACTTTGGACTTCCACTTGTAGCCTTGGACACTGAACTTTGACTTTTGAACTCTAACTTTTGCATGTTGCTCTTAGCATTTTCACTGGTGTTTGAGACATTGCCATGAGCACCTTGACCATTTCAGACTTTGGACTCTAGAACTCCATTTTGGAAGAGAAGACTGTCTACAACGTGAGACCAGCGCAGCAATTTTATCACTGCTGAACTTATATTTTCTGGCCTACGGGGGGGTTAGATTGGTGGTAGGTTGGATTTAGATTAGGTTTAGATTAGCTATGGATAAGGTTAAAGTAGTTTTTCAGCTGTTTTATAGACAAAGTCCGTCTATTGCTATTTGTGTGTACTTGACAACCGCCACCGTAAAAGCGTGGTGTGGTTTTGCTGTTGGTGGGTTTTAATTTGGCCCAAGGGCTTGTAAAGTTGATAATGGCCCGAGGGCGCTAAGTTCACTTATGTCACATTTTACGTTCTGAACTATCTGCAAGTTTGTTGCGCTTTGTCATTTCGCAGTTTTATATTAATAAAAAATTTATTTTCTAAAAAAAAAATTAATTTTCCTAACCCTAACCCTAACCCTAACCCTAACCCTAACCCTAACCCAGCCCACCTCCACCTCCGCTTGTCGTTCCTCAAGTTTCGTCACTCCTGCAGGAGGGTCCTGGTTCTGGTCCACCCGGCTCTGTTGCTCCAATCGACTCTGCATCTCTGATTGTTGATTCTGTTCCACCGGACTCTGTTCCACTGGATTCTTCTTTGGCGAGCCAGTCGGAGTCACCAGAGCAGTCCGTAGTCAGTGTTGTCCCTTCAGGGGTGGATCCCAGTGCTGTCCCCGGTCCTGATATGCCATCCAGTTCCCAGGGCCCTTCCCCTCCTCGCCCTGCGCCACCCCGGGAGGTGCCAGGGGACCCCGGGGAGTGCCGTACACCCGCTACCGTGGGTCCCGAGGGTCCTCCGCCCTCTGTGCCCACCTTACTTTAGGTTTCAGCCGTGCTCCCCCCTCATCTGAGGAGGAGTGACGGGATGTTCGCAGTTGCAGCAGAGTTCTGGTTAGGTGAGGGTCGCAGGTCTCTTCCCGTGCCTCCCTTTCAAGGGGCATGGTGCAGTTCAGGTTCTTTCTATTTACTACAGGTTAGTTCAGTTTTCATATACTGTAGGTTACTTTAGGATAGTCTAGTGCAGTATAGGTTAGCATAGTGTAGGATAGCCTAGTATAGAGTCAGGGAGCCTCCGCTGGGCATGGGTGGGTTTATAGGGTTTTTCTAGTCCCTGGTTTATCGTTCTATGTGCTATCATGTGCTGTCATGTGACGGTTGCCATTTACTCTGACTTGCTGGACATGGACTACTTTGGGACTTGGACTTTTGTACTCACCTGTCATTGTCACCTCTTCTGACCTTGGAATTCCCTGTTTTACGTCTACCTGCCGTGGTGACCTTCGGCCTGTGGACTTTGGCCTTTTACATTGACTTGGACTTTTGTTTGGACTTTCGCTTGGACTCTCCGGTTTGCCTTTTCCTTCGCCACCAGAGACGGAAGTTCGTGTGCCTGCCTGGCGGAGCCATGGCATGGCTTCCTGGATTCCTGCCCGGCTATTGAACTGTGACTCATGGGTAGGGTGGGATTCGTATTCTGCCTCTTTCTTTTCTGTATTCTGTCATATGAAATTTGGTCACTCTCATTGTTCCATACTTATCCAACCACTGTGGGGTGGTGTTCCAGGTTCACAGGGCTGGCTGTTCTGATTCGTAGGTATCAGAGGACACGAGTCCCTGTTGGTGGCGTGGCTGGTGTGGTGGGCTGCCGTTTGGCGCACTCGGGGGCGGTGGTTGGTGGAGGGGCTGCTTTGGGTAGTTCTAAAGGTTCTGCAGGTTCTCAAGTGGCTTTGAGGTTGTATTTTGGTTGCTCTATGCATTTTCTTGCTGTTTCTGTTTCTTTTGCTGTTCCGGTTTGCTGTTTTGTCATCTTCTGCAACCGGGCTTTATTGTGCGATCACAGATTTATATTAATAAAAAATTATTTTCCTAAAAAAAATTATTTTCCTAACCCTAACCCTAACCCTAACCCTAACCCCCTCCCCTCCCCTCCCTTGCATGCCACCCCTCACTCCCTCCCGTTCCGTTGCATGCTACCGTTCTCCCATCCCCCTCCAAAGTTGACATTGCAGTCAAAAGCTCTTAACATACCATTGGTCAATTGCACCTGTTCAAATCTCCACCTACTGTTTCTCTATGTTAAGTAGGAGTAGTTTTATTCATGAGGAAACTTGTATGTTACACGTGTAGGTTTTATCAGATACTTACAATATCAGCCAAATTGCATATTGCAGTCAAGAGCTGTTAACATACCATAGGTCAATTGCATCTGTTCAAATCTCCACCTAGTGTTTCTCTATGTTGGGTAGAAGTAGTTTTACTCATGCAGAAATTTGTATGTATCACATGTGGGTTTTAACAGACACTTTGTCAGGAGGCCTGTATTTAAGGGATTTGATTATGCTGCATTATGTTTCACTGGAGGGAGGTTGGTAGGGGTTAATTCTGTTTCTAACTGTCTTTTCTTACTACTGAAGAATGTGTGGTGAGGCCAGGTGGCGCCAAGGTCATTGGGTACTCTCCCAAACTGTTACCTTTATGCATTTTCTTTTAGGCGCTCTTTCCCAGGCTGGGGGGGGGGAATTGCCTGTGCTGTTATTACTGCAGTTTGAGCGTGAAATCCTCAGTCTTGGCTTTGCCAAGGTAGATCCCAAATCAATAAAGCTGCTGTTCTTCAACAAGAGTCTTTGTGGATTTATTGGGGTTCTGACATTAAGCCAAGACTCCTCTTAGGCTGAATTCCATGCGGCCGTGCTTTGCTAGAATTTCACCTTTTTCATTTTTCAAGTGAAGACTGCATTTTGCTATCATGTCTTCTTCGGACTTTCCTGTGGGAGAAGGGGCTGCAAGACTCGAGTCGGGACTTCCTCTTGCAGTGGACCTAACCGGGACTTCTGATTCTTCCCCTGACCCTGCTGAAGGGCCTTGCATACCAGCAGGGAGTACAGTGGTGTCTGGAGGAGAGCTGCCTGCTACCATCTATATGGAGGCTCCCAATCATTTCCTGACTGCTCCGTTAGATGCTTCGCAGGGGATCACTGTGAGACGTCGCAGAAACACTGATTTCTACCGTGACTCCCAAAATTGGGGAATTGGGAGTGGTATCTGGGCAACTGCTCCTTTAGCTGGGAATATGTCAGTTACTGGTCGCCCCTCTGAAGGTGTTGATGCCTCTGAAGCTGCAGCCTGGCAGATGCTACAGGCGTCAGAGGAAGCTTGGGATTCAGAGAGGGAAGAGTATCGTCGGGCACTGCAACAGATGCAGCTAACTGTGGGGCATCTGCAGGCTGCCCTTACGCAAGCACAACCAGCTACTACAGCTCCGGTTGTCCTGCCTGTTCCTGGGGCTGGGGGCGGGGAGGAGGCAGCCCCTGCACAACCTGTCCCGGTTCAACCTGCCCCGGCTCAGCCTGCCCCGGTCCAGCCTGCCCAGCCACCACTGGTTCTGCCTGCACCCGTTCAACCGCCTGTCCAGCCGGCCCCTCAGATGCCTGCTCCTCCCCAAGCTCCGCTACTGGCCATGCAAGTATCAGGATTGCTGGGAGCTCCACCATTCTGGCCGTTGGGGGGTGCTTTGCCACGTCCGCCTCTATATGGAGCACCCCCCCGTTCATGGCCAGGGTCCAGTTTTCCTATTGTTTCAATGGGACTCAAGATCTGTGGCCTGCTTTCCTGGTTCAGGTGAATACCCACATGTTGCAATATGGGAGGCAATATCTGAATGACTTGTGAAGTGGGCTCGAATTTGAATGTATGTGAAGTGGGCTCGAATTTGGATGGACCTGCTGTGAAGTGGTATGTGGGCCTTTTCCAACGCCAAGCTGCAGAGTTGTACAACTTTCAGGATTTTATGATGGCCCTACGTCGCCGTTTTGAAAGTCCTTTTGTGGGGGAGCAAGCTAAGCAAGAACTCATGGACCTGCGTCAGGGCAAGACTCCCTTTGTTGAATTTGTTGAGACTTTTCATACGGTGGCCAGCAAGATTCCTGATTGGGACGACCCCGTGAAGGTATTTGCCTTCAAGAAAGCATTGCACCCTGATCTTCTCAACTGGTCGCTCATCCGAGACAACCCTCAAACTCTGATGGAATGGATCATCCTTGCCGGCACAGCTGATGCTAGAATGTGTGAAGCAGCTACCGTGGGTGTTTCAGTGGGAAGAGCTCCAACGCTCCTGTCACGTAAGGGCACCCCCAGCCCTAAGGCAGTGAGTTCTACTCAGCCACGACGTCAGCTTTCCCTGGAGGAGAATGCCCGCCGTCGCCGCTTGAATCTCTGTCTCTACTGTGGAGACGGGGGTCACTTCGCTTCTGCCTGTCCAGCCAAGAAAGGTTTCCCTTCTGCCACGTCTACCCGTGGCCAAACCTCCTAAGTCTGGGAAACCACCACAGAAGGGTGGAGCCCGTGTTGCCGCTGCCTCGCCTGAGGGTCTGGATCAGCCAATTCCGTGGGAACCCCCACAAGCTGAATGGGTGAGTGATCCTATAATCCTGCCCCTTGTTTTGACTATGGGTCCTGGCTGTCCGAAGTTGTTGGTGCAAGCCCTTGTGGACACGGGTTGTTCTCATTGCCTAATTCACCCACGTCTGGTGGAAGCTTTGAATATCCAGCCAGTGGCTTTGACTGAGACTATTAGGTTTGATCAAATGGATGGCAGCCCTATGGGGGGAGTCCCATTACCTCCCGTACCCCCAAGATTCTGACTGGGTGTAAAGAACATTGGGAACGCCGCAGTTTCATTATTGCACCCATTTCCCAGCATCCTGTTATTTTGGGACTTTCATGGCTCACTGATCATGATCCTGCTGTTAGGTGGTCTCAAAAAACTCTGACTTTTACTGACCCTCCTTGTGGAGACCACATGCAGCCTGACCCTCCCAGCCACTTGTTACGTACGTCTGAGGGATTGGCGTGTGGTCTTAGAGTGTTTTCTATCGATCCTGCTATTCCGGTGCCCTACCAGGATTTGTATCATGTCTTTGAAGAAACTGAGTGCAACGTGCTGCCTCCCCACCTTGATACTGACTGTAAGATTGAGATAATTCCTGGCTCTAAACTCCCAAAGGGGAGGATTTATCCCATGAGTCCTGCTGAGGATGCTGAATTGCGGGCTTTTTTGAGCAAAAACGTTGCCCGTGGATTTATTCAGAAAGCTAGCAGTGCTTACGCGGCCCCTGTTCTGTTTGTGAAGAAAAAGGATGGCTCTCTACATCTTTGTACTGACTATCGGGGTTTAAACGCAATTTCTGCCTCGAATCAGTACCCTCTCCCATTAATCAAGGATTTGCTTGCCAATCTGGGCTCGGGTCGCATTTTCACCAAACTGGATTTGAGAGAAGCCTATTACCGGGTGCGCACGGCAGCGGGTTATGAACATTTGACTGCTTTTAATACTCACTATGGCCAGTTTGAATATCTTGTAATGCCTTTTGGCCTCCAAGGGGTGCCCTCAGTTTTCCAAAGTTTGATTAACGGTGTCCTGAATGACTTATTGTTCAAAGGAGTGGTTGTTTATTTGGATGATGTTCTGATCTACTCTCAGGACGAACAGTCTCACATTACTCTGGTCCGGGAAGTTTTATCTCGCCTGCTCTCTAATTCTCTGTTTGTGAAGCTCTCCAAGTGTGACTTTCATAAATCTCAATTGGCTTTTTTGGGTTACCGCATTTCTGCAGCTGGATTACAAATGGACCCAGCTAAAGTGGCTGATGTGGTTGCGTGGATGCCCCCCCCCCGCTCTCGCAAGCAGCTCCAGTCCTTTTTGGGTTTTGCAAATTTCTACTGTGACTTTATCCCTAATTTCTCCTCTTTGGCCCTGCCTTTGATTGATCTGTTACGCACTAAGGAGCGAGGCCTCGCTGCTGCCCGCCCTGGTGCTAGTTTGCCTTGGGATTCTGCCTGTCAATCTGCCTTTGAGGATCTTAAGGCTGCTTTTACGTCTGAGCCCATTCTTGCTCACCCTGACCCTTCCAAGCCGTTTGTCTTACATGTTGATGCCTCGGATAAAGCTTTAGGTGCTGCCCTATTGCAGAGGGATTCCATGGGCCGCCTTGGCCCTTGTGCTTATCTGTCTCGCAAGTTCTCTGGTGCTGAGCTGAATTGGACAGTTGGGGATAAAGAGACATGTGCTATTAAGACTGCTCTTTCTGTTTGGAGGCACTTTTTAGAGGGAGCTGAGCAACCCTTTGAAGTCTGGACTGATCATAAAAACCTGGCTGCTTTGTGCTCCCCGGGTCGCCTGTCAGCTAAGCAGCTGAGATGGGCTGATTTTTTTGCTAGGTTTTGGTTTACCGTGCACTTTTTTCCAGGCAAAACTAATCATTTGGCTGATGCTCTCTCCCGCTTGCCTGAGGAAGGGGGGCGAAAGCCGGACTCTGCTTCTTCCCACACAATCCTTTCCCCCTCCCACCTAGGATTGGCAGTGACTTGCTCTCAGGTGAAATCTGACTCCTCGCCGGGGCCCACCCCTCTTGATCACCTTCTCTCTGTGTTTTTGGAGGCTGGAAAATCTCCTGTTTCCCAGGAGGAGGGGGTGATGGGCTGTCATTGCATAATGGACTTTGGTATCGTGGCTCTCTGCTCTTCGTCCCACCCCGGCTGCATTCTCAAATTCTCCACCAGGGGCATGATTCGAAGTCTGCCGGTCATTTTGGCTTTGTGAAAACCCTGCATTTGCTAGGCAGGCAGTTTTGGTGGAGAACTATGCATAAGGACATCGAGGCCTATATCAAGGGTTGCCCTGTTTGTGCCATGGCCAAAACTGTTCCTGCTAAGTCTCAGATCTGCTACAGGACATTGCTTTACCTAGTGCTCCCTGGCAGGTGATTTCCATGGATTTTATTATGGACTTGCCTGAGAGTCATGGCAAAACGGTGATCTGGACTGTGGTGGATTTGTTCTCTAAGCAGGCTCATTTAATTCCTTGTACCTCTATTCCCACTGCTCAAAAATTGGCTGAACTGTTCATGTTGCATATCTATAGATTGCACTCATCTCCGAAGAAGTTAATTTCAGACAGAGGGTCTCAGTTCGTTTCTCGCTTCTGGAGGGCCTTTCTCAAGTTATTGGGGGTGGAGCAAGGGGTCTCCTCAGCCTTTCACCCCCAGACCGAAGGGGAGAGTGAGAGATCTAATCAGACATTGGAACAATACTTAAGATGCTATGCTAACTATCAGCAGGACAATTGGGTTGATCTGTTGCCTTATGCTGAGTATGCCTATAATAACTCTGTGAATAGCAGTACAGGGAAGACTCCGTTTGAGGTGGTTCACAGTCAGTCAGCGCCTCCTCTTCCTCTCCTGCAACAGTCGGATGAGGCGCCTGTGCCTGAAATTCAAGATTGGGTGCAGTCTGTAGCCAAGCAGTGGCCAGACATCCTGTGAGCCCTTACTACAGCGAGAGAGGCTTATAAGCGTCAGGCTAACAAGCTCCAATGTGATTTCCCCTTGGTGGTGGGAGACATGGTTTATTTGTCCACCAATATCAGCCAAATTGCATATTGCAGTTAAGAGCTGTTAACATACCATAGGCCAATTGCACCTGTTCAAATCTCCACCTACTGTTTCTCTATGTTGGGTAGAAGTAGTTTTACTCATGAGGAAATTTGTATGTAACACATGTGGGTTTTAACAGATACTTACAATAACTGTAAAGGATTCAATGGTGTTGATGTTCAGGACAGCCGCCTGGCCTTGACTGAATTCCATAACCCGGGCGATGGGCCAGCATCTGCGGCGGAGACTCTGGCGGAGACCTTATCTCTGCGAGAGAGATGAGGCCTCCGTTCCCATGGGAATCCGGGAGGGGGGATGGGATGGACAGAGTTATAACCTGTGCTTCTGGCGGGAGACTCTATTCCTGCCACGTCGTGTACGTGAGCTTTCTAGGATGTCTGAATAAACGGTCTTTTACACCAAAAAGCCTTTAATTTCTGCGTCTATGGAATTCCTTACATTGTGGCAGAAATCCTAGTTCATCTATCTTCCCAGTGCAGCGGACCTCTGGTGTCTCGGCATGGAGAGGTTGAATATTCCTGAATCTGTGGAAGGTGCGGTAGCCCCCAAAGAGGGCTCCGAGCTTTCCCTTATGGATTTGGAGGAACCGGCGGGAGAACGGGTCTCGCTGGTAACTCTTTCCCGTCCTCGTATCAACACGAGTCTTCCCTTACTCCGTTGGGACGAGGGACGAGGAGACGATCATGTGGACTTGCATGAGTCGTTTGGGGCGCTGTCTATGGATCGAGCGCCTGTGGATCGGATATCTGCCCGTTTCCGTGTGGATTACAAACCTCAGATGCAACCTGTCACGGAGGAGACGGGTCTGACCACCTTTCATGCGGCAACACAGGAGTCCATTGAACGATTCCTGGACTCGTATTTTGGTGATGCTCCCAAGAACCCACCGTGGCATAGCACTGGGGCCCGTCCTAAGACCACCGCTGAAACCGGGACTATATCGGGGATTGGGAGGGGTATCCGTACCAGCTTCCGATCGGACCCCCCAGATCCCGGATCAGCAGCTGCACCTGAGGCGCCCCGTGGAGCCGCCGGTGGACACGAGGTGCTGCATTCTGATGAAGAGGAATCCGAAGAAAGCCTGCCTTCCCATCCGGATCTATTCCCCCTCCCGTCAAAAGAGAGCTGGGATGAGGAAGTGGGCCGACTGCGAGATGCCCAGGAAGCATGGGCCCGTGAACGCCAGCTATGGGAAGAGGAACGGGAGCAGCTGCAGCAAGAGCGTGAAAACCTACAAAAAGACCGGGAACAGCAGCGCAAAGAAATCCAACTCGAATTGGACCGTGCCAAAGACGCGCTGCAACGGCAATATATGCAGAATCTATCAGTCCATGATAAGGTCCTGGAACACTCCAAACTGGACTTAGAGCGTCAACGCGAAAGCGTTAAGGCCATGCGTACGCAAAGTGAACTAACTGCAGCTATTCAACGAGACGAACTGGCCAAACTGGAACGAGAGAAAGCAGCTTTGCATGCGCACCAGGATGCCTTGACTCGCAAGGAGAGAGACTTAGCCGCCTTGGAAAAGGAGCTGAAGAAGCAGCAGGACAAGATGCCCCAAGTTGGAGTCTACGCTGTCACTGGTACAGCCAACGCCAGAGGGGCGACGCTGCTGGGTCCTGCTACTCACGCATCTGCCACCTTCCAAAGACCTGCTCCCACCAGAACACCAGCGGCGCCGGCGTTGGTGCCCCCACCTCCACCGATTCCGGCCCTTCCTGCGCTGCTGCCTCAACCTGCGCAACCGCCGCCCCAGCGGGCGCCAAGGGCCGTGGAGAGAGGATATTACAGACCTCCAATACCTGCCCGTTTCGATGGGACCGCTTCCAAACTTCCCTACTTCATCCTACAACTCGATGCCCACATGGAGGACTATGACGATTTGTTCCAGTCTGAACGCGAAAAAATACGGGACATCGGTTCCGTCTTGGATGGAGCGGCAGCCGACTGGTTTGTGACTCTTTTTGATCTGCAAGGGGAGGATACTCGCACGGTGCCTGCGTTCCTCCAAGCCTTAAGGGCTCGCTTCCAAGATCCGGGTGCTGAAAATGAAGCCATCCGCACCATCAAATCTATTCAGCAAGGCAACCGCTCCTTTGCCGAATTTGCCCGGGAATTTCGTGCGGCAGCTACTCGACTCCCTCCTGAGTGGCCTGAGCGCATGAAATGTGAATACTTCTCGGATGCCGTCGACGGCAAACTGCGTGAAACGGTGTTCCTTATTTGGATCCCCCGCACTATTGCTGATTGGATCGAATTAGGATCCCAAGTGGCGTCTCGTTTGGAGTACGCTCGTGCCGGGGGCCGCCCACGCCCAAAACCCGCCGCTACGACCACCGCTGCGACTCGCAAACCAAGCCCAGCAGCCTCTACCGAAACCACTTCCGAGCGCCGTCGCCGTCTGGGATTGTGTCTTTACTGCGGAGGACCGGGTCATCTAGCTGCCAACTGTCCGAAAAAACAAAAGCCAACCGCTCCGGCCGCGCGCACCCCATCTGCCAAGCCACCACGCAAATCCGGGCCGCCCCCAACGGGCTCGTCTAAGGCGGTTACCGAAGGCGACCCAGAGGAGGGGGAAGCAGCTGTTTGCCTCTCTTCAGCCCCCATGGATATGGGTTCGACTCCAGATGCGGTGAGTGAAGGCAGCGCTCCCATTACGATTCAAGCGATTCTGGCCAACCCCGCTAAGCACACTCGTATTATAGCCTCAGCCCTTGTAGATTCTGGGTGCTCCCATTGTTTAATGCGGCCCCAGGTGGTGGAGGAACTTGGACTAGACCGAGTCCCCCTGGCTAAGCCCATACCGTTCACCCAAATGGACGGCAGTCCTCTCGGGGCCGAAGGACCGGCCCAGTTCAAAACGCAACCGGTCCTCCTTCGCTGCGCTGACCATTGGGAGAAAATTAGTTTTATTCTGGCGCCGGTGGCCAAACGCTCCATAGTCCTGGGCATGCCATGGTTGTTGTTGCATGAACCAAAATTCATTTGGAAAGAAAGGATCTTAGAATTCACTGACCCTCCCTGCGGAGAACACATGAATTGGGGGAAAACTCGCCTCCTCATGACATACCCTCCCCCCTGGCTTCATCAGCGATGCACGCTCTAATTGCTCCCGATTCTACCGGCATTCCACCGGCTTACCAAGATTTAGCCAGAGTATTTCAGGAGCAAGAATGCGATCAATTGCCACCCCATAGAGACACTGACTGCAAAATCGTATTACAGCCAGGGGCTCAACTGCCCAAGGGTAGAATCTACCGCATGAGTCCCAATGGGGAGAAGGAACTTCGTGCCTTCTTAGACAAGAACCTTGCTCGCGGATTCATACGACGGGCTACCAAACACACACATGCTGCTCCTGTATTGTTTGTTAAAAAAAAGGATGGGTCTTTAAGGCTCTGCACGGATTACCGAGGACTCAATGCGGTTTCCCTGTCCAATAAATACCCTTTGCCATTAATCAAGGACCTTTTAGATGCATTGGGCAAGGGACGCATTTTTACTAAGTTGGACTTAAGAGAAGCTTACTACAGGGTCAGGATTGCGGAAGGCTATGAACATTTGACTGCATTTAACACAAAATTTGGACAGTATGAATACTTAATAATGCCATTCGGGTTAAGTGGGGCCCCCGGAGCTTTTATGGCCCTTATCAACGAAGTTCTCCATGATTTATTATACAAGGGAGTAGTGGTGTACTTAGATGATGTCTTAATTTATTCACAAACCATGGAGGAGCATGAAGCATTGGTTCGGGAAGTATTGAAACGCTTGCTCAACAACTCCCTCTTTGCCAAACTTTCTAAATGTTGTTTCCACCAAACCTCTATCGACTATTTGGGTTACCGGATCTCTTCCGAGGGGCTAAAAATGGATCCTGCTAAGATTGAAGCAGTCCTCCAATGGCCTGCCCCTACCAATCGGAAGGAACTCCAATCTTTCCTAGGGTTTGCTAATTTCTATCGGGACTTTATACCCCAATTCGCTGAACTGACTCTCCCACTCACAGACCTCTTACGCACTAAGGGGAAAGACCCACAGGCTGCCAAGCCCGGGGCCCCCCTTTCCTGGTCTAAAGAATGTCAGACAGCCTTTCAACATTTAAAATCAGCTTTTACTACCGAACCTATCCTAAAACACCCTGACCCAGATCTTCCTTTTGTGGTTCACGTGGATGCCTCGGACAAAGCGCTTGGTGCAGCCCTGTTGCAGAGAAATAAAGATGATAGGCTGGTTCCGTGTGCTTATTTATCAAAGAAATTCTCCGGTGCTGAGCTCAACTGGACTGTAGGGGATAAAGAGACTGCGGCCATCAAAGTAGCACTTTCCACTTGGCGCCACTGGCTGGAGGGGGGCTAAACACCCCTTTCAAGTTTGGTCGGATCACAAGAACTTGGCCGCCCTTTCCACCCCCCTCAAGATGTCCGCAAAACAACTCCGTTGGGCCGATTTCTTTTCTCGTTTCTCTTTCACTGTCCATTTTTTCCCCGGAAAAACCAATAAACTGGCTGATGCGCTCTCGCGCCTGCCCGGGGAGGGGGGTGGAGCTGCCTTACGGGATATCCCGCGCACTGTTCTCTCCCCCTCCCAATTGGGGCTGGCTGTCACTCGATCTCAGACGTCCACTCCTCCTTCTCCACCCATTCCCAGCCTGGTCTCTCCTTTCCTACGAGAACTCGGGGAGGCGGGGCTGCGTGAGCCACCAGTGGAGGAAGGAGACTCCCAATTACGCCTGGAGAATGGTGTTTGGCGGCGGGGGGATTGTTGGTACGTGCCTCCCCCCCTCTGTAAGCAGGTTCTTGAGGCCTGTCATGATGCCCGCTCGGCTGGACATTTTGGTTTCCTTAAGACGCTGCATTTGGCCCGCCGTCAATTTTGGTGGCGCGCGATGCGCAAGGACATTGAGACATATATCAAAGGTTGCTCTGTTTGTGCGGAAGCCAAATCTATTCCGGGAAAACCCCATGGTCTGTTGAAGCCTCTCCCGGTGGCCTCCCGCCCCTGGGAAGTTATCTCCATGGATTTTATTACGGATTTGCCAGAAAGTCACGGCAACACGGTCTTGTGGGTGGTGGTGGACTTATTTTCTAAACAAGCCCATTTCATCCCATGTGCTTCCATTCCCTCCGCTCCTGAGTTAGCGCGTCTGTTCATTCAGCATATTTATCGTCTACACTCCGCCCCCGTTAAGGTGGTCTCCGACCGTGGGCCCCAATTCATTTCAAAGTTCTGGAAAGCTTTCCTGGGCTTGTTGGGGGCCGCCCCGGCAATTGCCGCCCCCTACCACGTTCAAAGTGACGGTGAGTCGGAGAGAACGAACAGAACCCTGGAGCAGTATTTACGTTGTTACACCAACTATCACCAAGACAACTGGTGCGAGTTAATTCCGTTTGCAGAATACGCCTATAATAATGCGGTTCATAGCAGTACAAAAAAAACCCCTTCGAAATTGTGTCTGGTCGATCCTTCCCTCCGTTGCCGCAACTACCTGCGGAAGCGTTGAATCCTCCGGAGTTCCAACAGTGGATTTCATCTCTGGCCGAGGGGTGGAAAACGGTCCAGACCGCCTTACAGCAGGCTAAAGACTCCCGGATAAGCACCGCTCGGATTTCCCTTTACGTGTGGGCGCCTGGGTGTATTTGTCTACCAAAAATCTCAGAGACGTACATAAATTTTCAAAACTGGGCAAAAGATTCGTGGGACCTTTTAAGATTACTAAAGTGATTAATGATGTCACCGCCCGATTGGACTTGCCTAATTCTCTAAGTAATATCCATCCTGTCTTTCATTCTAGTTTGCTCAAGGAGGCTCCCGTTTCCGATGCCTGGCACGACCCGCCGGAGAGACCCCCGCCGACTATAATTGATGGCCACAAGCATTACGAAATTGACGCCATCCTGGACTCTCGTTTTAACCGCAAACGCCTGCAATATTTAGTCTCTTGGGTGGGATATTCCTCTGGGTATAATCAATGGGTCTATTCCGAAAATATTGACGCCCCTGCCCTCATTTCTGCTTTCCACCGCACCTTTCCGCACAAACCTGGGGGGGAGAAGTTTCTCTTAGGGGAGGCAGAGTGTAAAGGATTCTATGGTGTTGATGTTCAGGACAGCCGCCTGGCCTTGACTGAATTCCATAACCCGGGCGATGGGCCAGATGCATCGGCGGAGACTTTATCTTTGCGCGGGAGATGAAGACACCGTTCCCATGGGAAGCAGGAAGGGGGGATGGGGTGAATGGTGTTATAACCTGTGCTTCTGGCGGGAAGCGCCATTCCTGCCACTGCGTGTACTTGAGCTTTCTAAGATGTCTTAATAAATGGACTTTTACTCCTAAAGCCTTTTATTTCTGCGTCTATGGAATTCCTTACATTGTGGCAGGAATCCTAATTCATCTATATTCTTGTGCGGTGGACCTCTTGTCCTGCGATGGAGAGGTTGAATGTTACTGCGGAAGGTGCGGTAGCCCCCAAAGAGGGCTCCGACCTTTCCCTTCTGGATCTGGAGAAACCGGCAGGAGAACGGGCCTCGCTGGTGGCTCTTTCCCGTCCTCGTATCAGCACGAGTCTTCCTTTACTCCGTTGGAACGAGGGACGTGACGACGACGATGGGGACTTCCATGAGTCGTTTGGGGCGCTGTCCATGGATCGAGCGCCTGTGGATCGGATCTCTACCCGTTCTCGTGTGGATTACAAACCTCAGATGCAACCTGTCATGGAGGAGACGGGCTTGACCACCTTTCATGCGGCAACCCAGGAATCCATTGAACGATTCCTGGACTCGTATTTTGGTGATGCTCCCAAGGAACCACCGTGGCACAGCACTGGGGCCCGTCCAAAGGACACCGGGATTCAACCTGGAATTGGGAGGGGTATCCGTACCGCTTCCCAATCGGACCCCCCCCCATCCCGGTCCGGCGACCGCACCTGCGGTGCCTCGGGGAGCCACCGGTGGCTACGGCGGCTACGGTGTCTCCGATGGCTCGCTTCCTGATGACGAAGAGTCTGAAGAAAGCCTGCATTCCCAGCCGGACCGGTTTCCTCTCCCATCGAGAGAAGACTGGGATGAGGAAGTGGGGCGACTTCGAGATGCCCAAGCGGCATGGAACCGTGAACGCCAGCTATGGGAGGAGGAACGGGCACAGTTGCAGCAAGAGCGCGAAAACCTGCAGAGGGACCGGGAACAGCAACGCAAAGAAGTCCAGCTCGAGTTGGACCGTGCCAAAGACGCGCTCCAACGACAATATGCCCAGAATCTGTCAGTCCATGATAAAGTCCTGGAACATTCCAGACTGGATTTACAACGGCAACGCGAAAGCGTTCAGGCTCTGCGCACGCAAAGTGAGCTCACTGAAGCCCTTAAACGGGACGAACTGGCTAAATTGGAACGAGAAAAAGCTGCTTTGCATGCGCACCAGGATGCATTGACTCGCAAGGAGAGGGAGCTGGCTGCGTTGGAGAGGGAACTAAGGAGGCAGCAGACCAGGAAGCCCCAAGTTGGAGCCTATGCTGTTACCGATCATGCCGGTGCCAGGGGGGCCACGTACCTGGGTCCTGCCACCCAAACGCCAGCGGCACCGCCAGCGCCCCCGATTCCGCCCCCCCCGTACAACAGCTGCCTGCCCAACCTGCTCAACCCGCGCAACCACCTCCCCAGCAGGCGCCAAGAGCCGTCGAACGGGGCTACTATCGGCCCCCGATACCAGCCCGTTTTGATGGGACCGCTTCCAAACTTCCCTACTTCATCTTGCAACTCAATGCCCACTTGGAAGACTATGATGATTTATACCGGTCTGAGCGCGAAAAAATACGGGACATCGGCTCAGTCCTGGATGGGGCAGCAGCCGACTGGTTCGTGACTCTTTTGGATTTGCAGGATGAGGACTCTCGCACAGTGCCCGCATTCCTCCAAGCCTTAAGAGCGCGCTTTCAAGATCCAGGCGCCGAGAATGAAGCTATCCGCACCATCAAAACCATCCAGCAAGGCAACCGCCCGTTTGCAGAATTTGCCCGTGAATTTCGTGCGGCGGCTGCTCGACTTCCTCCTGAGTGGCCTGAACGCATGAAATGCGAATACTTCTCGGATGCTGTGGACGGCAAGCTACGTGAAACGGTGTTTTTAATTCGGGTTCCTCGTACTATTGCAGATTGGATCCAGTTGGGGTCCCAAGTGGCGTCTCGTTTGGAATACGCTCGTCAAGGAGGCCGCCCACGCCCAAAAACCACTACTGTGTCCACCAAGTCAAGCCCAGCCGCCCCTACCGAAACCACCTCTGAACGCCGTCGCCGACTGGGATTGTGTCTTTACTGCGGAGGGCCAGGTCATCTAGCCGCCAACTGTCCCAAGAAACAAAAACCAACCGCTCCAGCTCCGCGCACTCCGTCTGCCAAACCACCACGCAGGTCAGGGCCGCCTCCCACAGGCTCGTCTAAAGCGGTTACCGAAGGCGACCCAGAGGAGGGGGAAGCAGCTGTTTGCCTTTCTTCAGCCCCCATGGACATGGGCCCGACTCCTGACGCGGTGAGTGAAGGCAGCGCTCCCATTACTGTTCAAGCATTTCTGGCCAACCCCGCTAAACACACTCGCATTATAGCCTCGGCCCTTGTGGATTCCGGCTGCTCCCACTGCTTAATGCGGCCCCAGGTGGCAGAGGAGCTAGGTCTGGACCGAATTCCCCTGGCTAAGCCCATACCATTCACCCAAATGGACGGCAGCCCCCTCGGGAACGAAGGACCGGCCCAGTACAAAACACAGCCGGTTCTCCTCCGTTGCGCCGACCATTGGGAGAAAATTAGTTTTATTTTGGCGCCAGTGGCCAAACACTCCATAGTTTTGGGCATGCCTTGGTTATTGTTACATGAACCAAAGTTCATTTGGAAAGAACGGATCCTAGAATTCACTGACCCTCCCTGCGGTGAACACATGAATTGGGGAGAAAACCCAACGTCTCCTGACACACACCCCTCCCTGGCTTCTTCAGTGATTGCTCCCGATTCTATTGGCATCCCACCTGCATATCATGATCTAGCCAGAGTTTTTCAGGAGCAGGAATGCGATCAGTTGCCACCCCACAGAGACACTGACTGTAAAATTGTCATACAACCAGGGGCACAACTACCCAAAGGTAGAATCTACCGCATGAGTCCCAATGAGGAGAAGGAACTTCGTGCCTTCTTGGACAAGAACCTTGCTCGCGGGTTCATACGGCGGGCTACCAAACACACACACGCTGCTCCCGTTTTGTTTGTCAAAAAGAAAGATGGGTCTTTACGGCTTTGCACAGATTATCGAGGTCTCAATGCGGTCTCCCTGTCCAATAAATATCCTTTGCCTTTGATCAAGGACCTTTTAGATGCACTCGGCAAAGGACGCATTTTTACTAAATTGGACTTGAGAGAAGCTTACTACAGAGTCAGAATTGCTGAAGGCTATGAACACCTGACTGCGTTTAACACAAAGTTTGGACAGTTTGAATATTTAATAATGCCATTCGGGTTAAGTGGGGCCCCCGGAGCTTTTATGGCCCTTATCAACGAAGTTCTCCATGATTTACTGTACAAGGGAGTTGTTGTATACTTAGATGACGTTTTAATTTACTCACAAACCATAGAAGAGCATGAAATATTGGTTCGAGAGGTATTGAAACGCTTGCTTGACAACTCTCTCTTTGCCAAACTCTCCAAATGCTGTTTTCATCAGACCTCCATTGACTATTTGGGTTACCGGATCTCGCCCGAGGGCTTAAAAATGGATCCTGCTAAAATTGACGCAGTCCTCCAATGGCCTACCCCCACCAACCGCAAAGAACTCCAGTCGTTTCTTGGTTTTGCTAATTTCTATCGTGACTTTATACCCCAATTCGCTGAACTGACTCTACCTCTCACAGACCTCTTACGCACTAAGGGTAAAGATCCACTGTCCGCCAAGCCCGGGGCCCCCCTTTCCTGGTCTGAGGAATGTCAAACAGCCTTTCAACTATTAAAATCTGCGTTTACCACCGAACCTATCCTAAAGCACCCTGACCCAGATCTCCCGTTTGTGGTTCACGTGGATGCCTCGGACAAAGCACTTGGGGCAGCCCTGTTGCAGAAAAATAAAGATGGTAGGCTGGTTCCGTGTGCTTATTTGTCTAAAAAATTCTCTGGTGCCGAACTCAACTGGACTGTGGGAGACAAAGAGACTGCGGCCATCAAAGTAGCACTCTCCACTTGGCGCCACTGGCTGGAGGGGGCTAAGCACCCCTTTCAAGTTTGGTCGGATCATAAAAACCTGGCAGCTCTTTCCACCCCCCTCAAGATGTCCGCAAAACAACTTCGTTGGGCCGATTTCTTTTCTCGTTTCTCTTTTACAGTCCATTTTTTCCCTGGGAAAACCAACAAACTGGCTGACGCGCTCTCGCGCCTACCCGGGGAGGGGGGTGGAGCTGCCCTACGAGACATTCCACGCACTGTTCTTTCCCCCTCCCAGTTGGGGTTGGCTGTCACCCGATCTCAAACGTCCACTTCTCCTCCACCCCCCATTCCCAGTCTCGTCTCTCCTTTCCTGCGGGAACTGGAGGAGGCGGGGCTGCACGAGCCTCCAGCGGCCGAAGGTGACTCCCAATTGCGTTTGGAGAATGGAGTTTGGCGGAGGGGGGGAATGTTGGTACGTGCCTCCCCCCCTCCGCAAGCAGGTTCTTGAAGCTTGCCACGATGCCCGTTCGGCTGGACATTTTGGCTTTTTGAAAACTCTGCATTTAGCCCGCCGGCAGTTCTGGTGGCGCGCAATGCGCAAAGACATTGAGGCATACATTAAAGGCTGCTCGGTTTGTGCAGAAGCCAAAACCATCCCGGGAAAGCCCCATGGGCTATTGAAACCTCTCCCGGTGGCCTCCCGCCCTTGGGAAGTCATCTCCATGGATTTTATCACAGATTTGCCCGAAAGTCATGGCAACACGGTTTTATGGGTGGTGGTAGACCTATTCTCCAAACAAGCCCATTTTATTCCATGCGCTTCCATCCCCTCCGCTCCTAAGTTGGCACGGCTGTTTATTCAACATGTTTACCGTCTCCATTCCGCCCCCGTTAAGGTGGTCTCCGACCGCGGCCCCCAATTCATCTCAAAGTTCTGGAAAGCGTTTTTGGGGTTGTTGGGGGCCGCCCCGGCCGTCGCCGCCCCCTACCACGTTCAAAGTGACGGCGAGACGGAGAGAACGAACAGAACCCTAGAGCAGTATTTACGTTGTTACACCAACTACCACCAAGACAATTGGTGCGAGCTTATTCCGTTTGCGGAGTACGCCTACAACAATGCGGTTCATAGTAGTACAAAGAAAACCCCCTTTGAAATTGTGTCTGGTCGCTCCTTCCCGCCGTTGCCACAACTACCCGCGGCAGCTTTGGACCCCCCAGAATTTCAACAATGGATTTCATCCCTAGCCGAGGGATGGAAGTCGGTCCAGACCGCCTTACAACAAGCAAAGGACTCCCAAAAACTGCAAGCGGATAAACACCGCTCGGATTTCCCTCTGCGTGTGGGCTCTTGGGTGTATTTATCTACAAAAAATCTCAGAGACGTGCATAAATATTCCAAACTTGGCAAGAGATTTGTGGGACCTTTTCAGATTACTAAAGTGATTAATGATGTCACTGCCCGCTTAGATTTGCCTAACTCTCTTAGTAACATCCATCCTGTCTTCCATTCCAGCTTGCTCAAGGAGGCTCCCGCTTCCGATGCCTGGCACGACCCGCCGGAGAGGCCCCCACCGACTATTATTGATGGCCACAAGCACTACGAAATTGACGCTATCCTGGACTCTCGCTTTAATCGCAAACGCTTGCAATATTTAGTCTCTTGGGTGGGATATTCCTCTGGGTATAATCAACCCCCCCCCCCCCCCACCCCCCCCCCCTCCCCCCCCCCCCCCCCCCCCCCCACCCACCCCAACCCCCCCCCCCCCCCTCCCCCCTCCCCCCCCCCCCCCCCCCACCCCCCCCCCCCCCCCCCCCCGCCCCCCACCCTCCCCCCCCCCCCCCCCCCCCCCCCTCTACCCGCCCCCCCTCTCACCCCCCCCGCCCCCCCCACCCCCCCTCCCCCCCGCCCCCCCCCCCCCCCACCCCCCCCCCCCCCCCCCCCCCCCCCCCCCCACCCCCCCCCCCCCCCACCCCCCCCCCCCCCCACCCCCCCCCCCCCCCACCCCCCCCCCCCCCCACCCCCCCCCCCCCCCACCCCCCCCCCCCCCCACCCCCCCCCCCCCCCACCCCCCCCCCCCCCCACCCCCCCCCCCCCCCACCCCCCCCCCCCCCCACCCCCCCCCCCCCCCACCCCCCCCCCCCCCCACCCCCCCCCCCCCCCACCCCCCCCCCCCCCCACCCCCCCCCCCCCCCACCCCCCCCCCCCCCCACCCCCCCCCCCCCCCACCCCCCCCCCCCCCCACCCCCCCCCCCCCCCACCCCCCCCCCCCCCCACCCCCCCCCCCCCCCACCCCCCCCCCCCCCCACCCCCCCCCCCCCCCACCCCCCCCCCCCCCCACCCCCCCCCCCCCCCACCCCCCCCCCCCCCCACCCCCCCCCCCCCCCACCCCCCCCCCCCCCCACCCCCCCCCCCCCCCACCCCCCCCCCCCCCCACCCCCCCCCCCCCCCACCCCCCCCCCCCCCCACCCCCCCCCCCCCCCACCCCCCCCCCCCCCCACCCCCCCCCCCCCCCACCCCCCCCCCCCCCCACCCCCCCCCCCCCCCACCCCCCCCCCCCCCCACCCCCCCCCCCCCCCACCCCCCCCCCCCCCCACCCCCCCCCCCCCCCACCCCCCCCCCCCCCCACCCCCCCCCCCCCCCACCCCCCCCCCCCCCCACCCCCCCCCCCCCCCACCCCCCCCCCCCCCCACCCCCCCCCCCCCCCACCCCCCCCCCCCCCCACCCCCCCCCCCCCCCACCCCCCCCCCCCCCCACCCCCCCCCCCCCCCACCCCCCCCCCCCCCCACCCCCCCCCCCCCCCACCCCCCCCCCCCCCCACCCCCCCCCCCCCCCACCCCCCCCCCCCCCCACCCCCCCCCCCCCCCACCCCCCCCCCCCCCCACCCCCCCCCCCCCCCACCCCCCCCCCCCCCCACCCCCCCCCCCCCCCACCCCCCCCCCCCCCCACCCCCCCCCCCCCCCACCCCCCCCCCCCCCCACCCCCCCCCCCCCCCACCCCCCCCCCCCCCCACCCCCCCCCCCCCCCACCCCCCCCCCCCCCCACCCCCCCCCCCCCCCACCCCCCCCCCCCCCCACCCCCCCCCCCCCCCACCCCCCCCCCCCCCCACCCCCCCCCCCCCCCACCCCCCCCCCCCCCCACCCCCCCCCCCCCCCACCCCCCCCCCCCCCCACCCCCCCCCCCCCCCACCCCCCCCCCCCCCCACCCCCCCCCCCCCCCACCCCCCCCCCCCCCCACCCCCCCCCCCCCCCACCCCCCCCCCCCCCCACCCCCCCCCCCCCCCACCCCCCCCCCCCCCCACCCCCCCCCCCCCCCACCCCCCCCCCCCCCCACCCCCCCCCCCCCCCACCCCCCCCCCCCCCCACCCCCCCCCCCCCCCACCCCCCCCCCCCCCCACCCCCCCCCCCCCCCACCCCCCCCCCCCCCCACCCCCCCCCCCCCCCACCCCCCCCCCCCCCCACCCCCCCCCCCCCCCACCCCCCCCCCCCCCCACCCCCCCCCCCCCCCACCCCCCCCCCCCCCCACCCCCCCCCCCCCCCACCCCCCCCCCCCCCCACCCCCCCCCCCCCCCACCCCCCCCCCCCCCCACCCCCCCCCCCCCCCACCCCCCCCCCCCCCCACCCCCCCCCCCCCCCACCCCCCCCCCCCCCCACCCCCCCCCCCCCCCACCCCCCCCCCCCCCCACCCCCCCCCCCCCCCACCCCCCCCCCCCCCCACCCCCCCCCCCCCCCACCCCCCCCCCCCCCCACCCCCCCCCCCCCCCACCCCCCCCCCCCCCCACCCCCCCCCCCCCCCACCCCCCCCCCCCCCCACCCCCCCCCCCCCCCACCCCCCCCCCCCCCCACCCCCCCCCCCCCCCACCCCCCCCCCCCCCCACCCCCCCCCCCCCCCACCCCCCCCCCCCCCCACCCCCCCCCCCCCCCACCCCCCCCCCCCCCCACCCCCCCCCCCCCCCACCCCCCCCCCCCCCCACCCCCCCCCCCCCCCACCCCCCCCCCCCCCCACCCCCCCCCCCCCCCACCCCCCCCCCCCCCCACCCCCCCCCCCCCCCACCCCCCCCCCCCCCCACCCCCCCCCCCCCCCACCCCCCCCCCCCCCCACCCCCCCCCCCCCCCACCCCCCCCCCCCCCCACCCCCCCCCCCCCCCACCCCCCCCCCCCCCCACCCCCCCCCCCCCCCACCCCCCCCCCCCCCCACCCCCCCCCCCCCCCACCCCCCCCCCCCCCCACCCCCCCCCCCCCCCACCCCCCCCCCCCCCCACCCCCCCCCCCCCCCACCCCCCCCCCCCCCCACCCCCCCCCCCCCCCACCCCCCCCCCCCCCCACCCCCCCCCCCCCCCACCCCCCCCCCCCCCCACCCCCCCCCCCCCCCACCCCCCCCCCCCCCCACCCCCCCCCCCCCCCACCCCCCCCCCCCCCCACCCCCCCCCCCCCCCACCCCCCCCCCCCCCCACCCCCCCCCCCCCCCACCCCCCCCCCCCCCCACCCCCCCCCCCCCCCACCCCCCCCCCCCCCCACCCCCCCCCCCCCCCACCCCCCCCCCCCCCCACCCCCCCCCCCCCCCACCCCCCCCCCCCCCCACCCCCCCCCCCCCCCACCCCCCCCCCCCCCCACCCCCCCCCCCCCCCACCCCCCCCCCCCCCCACCCCCCCCCCCCCCCACCCCCCCCCCCCCCCACCCCCCCCCCCCCCCACCCCCCCCCCCCCCCACCCCCCCCCCCCCCCACCCCCCCCCCCCCCCACCCCCCCCCCCCCCCACCCCCCCCCCCCCCCACCCCCCCCCCCCCCCACCCCCCCCCCCCCCCACCCCCCCCCCCCCCCACCCCCCCCCCCCCCCACCCCCCCCCCCCCCCACCCCCCCCCCCCCCCACCCCCCCCCCCCCCCACCCCCCCCCCCCCCCACCCCCCCCCCCCCCCACCCCCCCCCCCCCCCACCCCCCCCCCCCCCCACCCCCCCCCCCCCCCACCCCCCCCCCCCCCCACCCCCCCCCCCCCCCACCCCCCCCCCCCCCCACCCCCCCCCCCCCCCACCCCCCCCCCCCCCCACCCCCCCCCCCCCCCACCCCCCCCCCCCCCCACCCCCCCCCCCCCCCACCCCCCCCCCCCCCCACCCCCCCCCCCCCCCACCCCCCCCCCCCCCCACCCCCCCCCCCCCCCACCCCCCCCCCCCCCCACCCCCCCCCCCCCCCACCCCCCCCCCCCCCCACCCCCCCCCCCCCCCACCCCCCCCCCCCCCCACCCCCCCCCCCCCCCACCCCCCCCCCCCCCCACCCCCCCCCCCCCCCACCCCCCCCCCCCCCCACCCCCCCCCCCCCCCACCCCCCCCCCCCCCCACCCCCCCCCCCCCCCACCCCCCCCCCCCCCCACCCCCCCCCCCCCCCACCCCCCCCCCCCCCCACCCCCCCCCCCCCCCACCCCCCCCCCCCCCCACCCCCCCCCCCCCCCACCCCCCCCCCCCCCCACCCCCCCCCCCCCCCACCCCCCCCCCCCCCCACCCCCCCCCCCCCCCACCCCCCCCCCCCCCCACCCCCCCCCCCCCCCACCCCCCCCCCCCCCCACCCCCCCCCCCCCCCACCCCCCCCCCCCCCCACCCCCCCCCCCCCCCACCCCCCCCCCCCCCCACCCCCCCCCCCCCCCACCCCCCCCCCCCCCCACCCCCCCCCCCCCCCACCCCCCCCCCCCCCCACCCCCCCCCCCCCCCACCCCCCCCCCCCCCCACCCCCCCCCCCCCCCACCCCCCCCCCCCCCCACCCCCCCCCCCCCCCACCCCCCCCCCCCCCCACCCCCCCCCCCCCCCACCCCCCCCCCCCCCCACCCCCCCCCCCCCCCACCCCCCCCCCCCCCCACCCCCCCCCCCCCCCACCCCCCCCCCCCCCCACCCCCCCCCCCCCCCACCCCCCCCCCCCCCCACCCCCCCCCCCCCCCACCCCCCCCCCCCCCCACCCCCCCCCCCCCCCACCCCCCCCCCCCCCCACCCCCCCCCCCCCCCACCCCCCCCCCCCCCCACCCCCCCCCCCCCCCACCCCCCCCCCCCCCCACCCCCCCCCCCCCCCACCCCCCCCCCCCCCCACCCCCCCCCCCCCCCACCCCCCCCCCCCCCCACCCCCCCCCCCCCCCACCCCCCCCCCCCCCCACCCCCCCCCCCCCCCACCCCCCCCCCCCCCCACCCCCCCCCCCCCCCACCCCCCCCCCCCCCCACCCCCCCCCCCCCCCACCCCCCCCCCCCCCCACCCCCCCCCCCCCCCACCCCCCCCCCCCCCCACCCCCCCCCCCCCCCACCCCCCCCCCCCCCCACCCCCCCCCCCCCCCACCCCCCCCCCCCCCCACCCCCCCCCCCCCCCACCCCCCCCCCCCCCCACCCCCCCCCCCCCCCACCCCCCCCCCCCCCCACCCCCCCCCCCCCCCACCCCCCCCCCCCCCCACCCCCCCCCCCCCCCACCCCCCCCCCCCCCCACCCCCCCCCCCCCCCACCCCCCCCCCCCCCCACCCCCCCCCCCCCCCACCCCCCCCCCCCCCCACCCCCCCCCCCCCCCACCCCCCCCCCCCCCCACCCCCCCCCCCCCCCACCCCCCCCCCCCCCCACCCCCCCCCCCCCCCACCCCCCCCCCCCCCCACCCCCCCCCCCCCCCACCCCCCCCCCCCCCCACCCCCCCCCCCCCCCACCCCCCCCCCCCCCCACCCCCCCCCCCCCCCACCCCCCCCCCCCCCCACCCCCCCCCCCCCCCACCCCCCCCCCCCCCCACCCCCCCCCCCCCCCACCCCCCCCCCCCCCCACCCCCCCCCCCCCCCACCCCCCCCCCCCCCCACCCCCCCCCCCCCCCACCCCCCCCCCCCCCCACCCCCCCCCCCCCCCACCCCCCCCCCCCCCCACCCCCCCCCCCCCCCACCCCCCCCCCCCCCCACCCCCCCCCCCCCCCACCCCCCCCCCCCCCCACCCCCCCCCCCCCCCACCCCCCCCCCCCCCCACCCCCCCCCCCCCCCACCCCCCCCCCCCCCCACCCCCCCCCCCCCCCACCCCCCCCCCCCCCCACCCCCCCCCCCCCCCACCCCCCCCCCCCCCCACCCCCCCCCCCCCCCACCCCCCCCCCCCCCCACCCCCCCCCCCCCCCACCCCCCCCCCCCCCCACCCCCCCCCCCCCCCACCCCCCCCCCCCCCCACCCCCCCCCCCCCCCACCCCCCCCCCCCCCCACCCCCCCCCCCCCCCACCCCCCCCCCCCCCCACCCCCCCCCCCCCCCACCCCCCCCCCCCCCCACCCCCCCCCCCCCCCACCCCCCCCCCCCCCCACCCCCCCCCCCCCCCACCCCCCCCCCCCCCCACCCCCCCCCCCCCCCACCCCCCCCCCCCCCCACCCCCCCCCCCCCCCACCCCCCCCCCCCCCCACCCCCCCCCCCCCCCACCCCCCCCCCCCCCCACCCCCCCCCCCCCCCACCCCCCCCCCCCCCCACCCCCCCCCCCCCCCACCCCCCCCCCCCCCCACCCCCCCCCCCCCCCACCCCCCCCCCCCCCCACCCCCCCCCCCCCCCACCCCCCCCCCCCCCCACCCCCCCCCCCCCCCACCCCCCCCCCCCCCCACCCCCCCCCCCCCCCACCCCCCCCCCCCCCCACCCCCCCCCCCCCCCACCCCCCCCCCCCCCCACCCCCCCCCCCCCCCACCCCCCCCCCCCCCCACCCCCCCCCCCCCCCACCCCCCCCCCCCCCCACCCCCCCCCCCCCCCACCCCCCCCCCCCCCCACCCCCCCCCCCCCCCACCCCCCCCCCCCCCCACCCCCCCCCCCCCCCACCCCCCCCCCCCCCCACCCCCCCCCCCCCCCACCCCCCCCCCCCCCCACCCCCCCCCCCCCCCACCCCCCCCCCCCCCCACCCCCCCCCCCCCCCACCCCCCCCCCCCCCCACCCCCCCCCCCCCCCACCCCCCCCCCCCCCCACCCCCCCCCCCCCCCACCCCCCCCCCCCCCCACCCCCCCCCCCCCCCACCCCCCCCCCCCCCCACCCCCCCCCCCCCCCACCCCCCCCCCCCCCCACCCCCCCCCCCCCCCACCCCCCCCCCCCCCCACCCCCCCCCCCCCCCACCCCCCCCCCCCCCCACCCCCCCCCCCCCCCACCCCCCCCCCCCCCCACCCCCCCCCCCCCCCACCCCCCCCCCCCCCCACCCCCCCCCCCCCCCACCCCCCCCCCCCCCCACCCCCCCCCCCCCCCACCCCCCCCCCCCCCCACCCCCCCCCCCCCCCACCCCCCCCCCCCCCCACCCCCCCCCCCCCCCACCCCCCCCCCCCCCCACCCCCCCCCCCCCCCACCCCCCCCCCCCCCCACCCCCCCCCCCCCCCACCCCCCCCCCCCCCCACCCCCCCCCCCCCCCACCCCCCCCCCCCCCCACCCCCCCCCCCCCCCACCCCCCCCCCCCCCCACCCCCCCCCCCCCCCACCCCCCCCCCCCCCCACCCCCCCCCCCCCCCACCCCCCCCCCCCCCCACCCCCCCCCCCCCCCACCCCCCCCCCCCCCCACCCCCCCCCCCCCCCACCCCCCCCCCCCCCCACCCCCCCCCCCCCCCACCCCCCCCCCCCCCCACCCCCCCCCCCCCCCACCCCCCCCCCCCCCCACCCCCCCCCCCCCCCACCCCCCCCCCCCCCCACCCCCCCCCCCCCCCACCCCCCCCCCCCCCCACCCCCCCCCCCCCCCACCCCCCCCCCCCCCCACCCCCCCCCCCCCCCACCCCCCCCCCCCCCCACCCCCCCCCCCCCCCACCCCCCCCCCCCCCCACCCCCCCCCCCCCCCACCCCCCCCCCCCCCCACCCCCCCCCCCCCCCACCCCCCCCCCCCCCCACCCCCCCCCCCCCCCACCCCCCCCCCCCCCCACCCCCCCCCCCCCCCACCCCCCCCCCCCCCCACCCCCCCCCCCCCCCACCCCCCCCCCCCCCCACCCCCCCCCCCCCCCACCCCCCCCCCCCCCCACCCCCCCCCCCCCCCACCCCCCCCCCCCCCCACCCCCCCCCCCCCCCACCCCCCCCCCCCCCCACCCCCCCCCCCCCCCACCCCCCCCCCCCCCCACCCCCCCCCCCCCCCACCCCCCCCCCCCCCCACCCCCCCCCCCCCCCACCCCCCCCCCCCCCCACCCCCCCCCCCCCCCACCCCCCCCCCCCCCCACCCCCCCCCCCCCCCACCCCCCCCCCCCCCCACCCCCCCCCCCCCCCACCCCCCCCCCCCCCCACCCCCCCCCCCCCCCACCCCCCCCCCCCCCCACCCCCCCCCCCCCCCACCCCCCCCCCCCCCCACCCCCCCCCCCCCCCACCCCCCCCCCCCCCCACCCCCCCCCCCCCCCACCCCCCCCCCCCCCCACCCCCCCCCCCCCCCACCCCCCCCCCCCCCCACCCCCCCCCCCCCCCACCCCCCCCCCCCCCCACCCCCCCCCCCCCCCACCCCCCCCCCCCCCCACCCCCCCCCCCCCCCACCCCCCCCCCCCCCCACCCCCCCCCCCCCCCACCCCCCCCCCCCCCCACCCCCCCCCCCCCCCACCCCCCCCCCCCCCCACCCCCCCCCCCCCCCACCCCCCCCCCCCCCCACCCCCCCCCCCCCCCACCCCCCCCCCCCCCCACCCCCCCCCCCCCCCACCCCCCCCCCCCCCCACCCCCCCCCCCCCCCACCCCCCCCCCCCCCCACCCCCCCCCCCCCCCACCCCCCCCCCCCCCCACCCCCCCCCCCCCCCACCCCCCCCCCCCCCCACCCCCCCCCCCCCCCACCCCCCCCCCCCCCCACCCCCCCCCCCCCCCACCCCCCCCCCCCCCCACCCCCCCCCCCCCCCACCCCCCCCCCCCCCCACCCCCCCCCCCCCCCACCCCCCCCCCCCCCCACCCCCCCCCCCCCCCACCCCCCCCCCCCCCCACCCCCCCCCCCCCCCACCCCCCCCCCCCCCCACCCCCCCCCCCCCCCACCCCCCCCCCCCCCCACCCCCCCCCCCCCCCACCCCCCCCCCCCCCCACCCCCCCCCCCCCCCACCCCCCCCCCCCCCCACCCCCCCCCCCCCCCACCCCCCCCCCCCCCCACCCCCCCCCCCCCCCACCCCCCCCCCCCCCCACCCCCCCCCCCCCCCACCCCCCCCCCCCCCCACCCCCCCCCCCCCCCACCCCCCCCCCCCCCCACCCCCCCCCCCCCCCACCCCCCCCCCCCCCCACCCCCCCCCCCCCCCACCCCCCCCCCCCCCCACCCCCCCCCCCCCCCACCCCCCCCCCCCCCCACCCCCCCCCCCCCCCACCCCCCCCCCCCCCCACCCCCCCCCCCCCCCACCCCCCCCCCCCCCCACCCCCCCCCCCCCCCACCCCCCCCCCCCCCCACCCCCCCCCCCCCCCACCCCCCCCCCCCCCCACCCCCCCCCCCCCCCACCCCCCCCCCCCCCCACCCCCCCCCCCCCCCACCCCCCCCCCCCCCCACCCCCCCCCCCCCCCACCCCCCCCCCCCCCCACCCCCCCCCCCCCCCACCCCCCCCCCCCCCCACCCCCCCCCCCCCCCACCCCCCCCCCCCCCCACCCCCCCCCCCCCCCACCCCCCCCCCCCCCCACCCCCCCCCCCCCCCACCCCCCCCCCCCCCCACCCCCCCCCCCCCCCACCCCCCCCCCCCCCCACCCCCCCCCCCCCCCACCCCCCCCCCCCCCCACCCCCCCCCCCCCCCACCCCCCCCCCCCCCCACCCCCCCCCCCCCCCACCCCCCCCCCCCCCCACCCCCCCCCCCCCCCACCCCCCCCCCCCCCCACCCCCCCCCCCCCCCACCCCCCCCCCCCCCCACCCCCCCCCCCCCCCACCCCCCCCCCCCCCCACCCCCCCCCCCCCCCACCCCCCCCCCCCCCCACCCCCCCCCCCCCCCACCCCCCCCCCCCCCCACCCCCCCCCCCCCCCACCCCCCCCCCCCCCCACCCCCCCCCCCCCCCACCCCCCCCCCCCCCCACCCCCCCCCCCCCCCACCCCCCCCCCCCCCCACCCCCCCCCCCCCCCACCCCCCCCCCCCCCCACCCCCCCCCCCCCCCACCCCCCCCCCCCCCCACCCCCCCCCCCCCCCACCCCCCCCCCCCCCCACCCCCCCCCCCCCCCACCCCCCCCCCCCCCCACCCCCCCCCCCCCCCACCCCCCCCCCCCCCCACCCCCCCCCCCCCCCACCCCCCCCCCCCCCCACCCCCCCCCCCCCCCACCCCCCCCCCCCCCCACCCCCCCCCCCCCCCACCCCCCCCCCCCCCCACCCCCCCCCCCCCCCACCCCCCCCCCCCCCCACCCCCCCCCCCCCCCACCCCCCCCCCCCCCCACCCCCCCCCCCCCCCACCCCCCCCCCCCCCCACCCCCCCCCCCCCCCACCCCCCCCCCCCCCCACCCCCCCCCCCCCCCACCCCCCCCCCCCCCCACCCCCCCCCCCCCCCACCCCCCCCCCCCCCCACCCCCCCCCCCCCCCACCCCCCCCCCCCCCCACCCCCCCCCCCCCCCACCCCCCCCCCCCCCCACCCCCCCCCCCCCCCACCCCCCCCCCCCCCCACCCCCCCCCCCCCCCACCCCCCCCCCCCCCCACCCCCCCCCCCCCCCACCCCCCCCCCCCCCCACCCCCCCCCCCCCCCACCCCCCCCCCCCCCCACCCCCCCCCCCCCCCACCCCCCCCCCCCCCCACCCCCCCCCCCCCCCACCCCCCCCCCCCCCCACCCCCCCCCCCCCCCACCCCCCCCCCCCCCCACCCCCCCCCCCCCCCACCCCCCCCCCCCCCCACCCCCCCCCCCCCCCACCCCCCCCCCCCCCCACCCCCCCCCCCCCCCACCCCCCCCCCCCCCCACCCCCCCCCCCCCCCACCCCCCCCCCCCCCCACCCCCCCCCCCCCCCACCCCCCCCCCCCCCCACCCCCCCCCCCCCCCACCCCCCCCCCCCCCCACCCCCCCCCCCCCCCACCCCCCCCCCCCCCCACCCCCCCCCCCCCCCACCCCCCCCCCCCCCCACCCCCCCCCCCCCCCACCCCCCCCCCCCCCCACCCCCCCCCCCCCCCACCCCCCCCCCCCCCCACCCCCCCCCCCCCCCACCCCCCCCCCCCCCCACCCCCCCCCCCCCCCACCCCCCCCCCCCCCCACCCCCCCCCCCCCCCACCCCCCCCCCCCCCCACCCCCCCCCCCCCCCACCCCCCCCCCCCCCCACCCCCCCCCCCCCCCACCCCCCCCCCCCCCCACCCCCCCCCCCCCCCACCCCCCCCCCCCCCCACCCCCCCCCCCCCCCACCCCCCCCCCCCCCCACCCCCCCCCCCCCCCACCCCCCCCCCCCCCCACCCCCCCCCCCCCCCACCCCCCCCCCCCCCCACCCCCCCCCCCCCCCACCCCCCCCCCCCCCCACCCCCCCCCCCCCCCACCCCCCCCCCCCCCCACCCCCCCCCCCCCCCACCCCCCCCCCCCCCCACCCCCCCCCCCCCCCACCCCCCCCCCCCCCCACCCCCCCCCCCCCCCACCCCCCCCCCCCCCCACCCCCCCCCCCCCCCACCCCCCCCCCCCCCCACCCCCCCCCCCCCCCACCCCCCCCCCCCCCCACCCCCCCCCCCCCCCACCCCCCCCCCCCCCCACCCCCCCCCCCCCCCACCCCCCCCCCCCCCCACCCCCCCCCCCCCCCACCCCCCCCCCCCCCCACCCCCCCCCCCCCCCACCCCCCCCCCCCCCCACCCCCCCCCCCCCCCACCCCCCCCCCCCCCCACCCCCCCCCCCCCCCACCCCCCCCCCCCCCCACCCCCCCCCCCCCCCACCCCCCCCCCCCCCCACCCCCCCCCCCCCCCACCCCCCCCCCCCCCCACCCCCCCCCCCCCCCACCCCCCCCCCCCCCCACCCCCCCCCCCCCCCACCCCCCCCCCCCCCCACCCCCCCCCCCCCCCACCCCCCCCCCCCCCCACCCCCCCCCCCCCCCACCCCCCCCCCCCCCCACCCCCCCCCCCCCCCACCCCCCCCCCCCCCCACCCCCCCCCCCCCCCACCCCCCCCCCCCCCCACCCCCCCCCCCCCCCACCCCCCCCCCCCCCCACCCCCCCCCCCCCCCACCCCCCCCCCCCCCCACCCCCCCCCCCCCCCACCCCCCCCCCCCCCCACCCCCCCCCCCCCCCACCCCCCCCCCCCCCCACCCCCCCCCCCCCCCACCCCCCCCCCCCCCCACCCCCCCCCCCCCCCACCCCCCCCCCCCCCCACCCCCCCCCCCCCCCACCCCCCCCCCCCCCCACCCCCCCCCCCCCCCACCCCCCCCCCCCCCCACCCCCCCCCCCCCCCACCCCCCCCCCCCCCCACCCCCCCCCCCCCCCACCCCCCCCCCCCCCCACCCCCCCCCCCCCCCACCCCCCCCCCCCCCCACCCCCCCCCCCCCCCACCCCCCCCCCCCCCCACCCCCCCCCCCCCCCACCCCCCCCCCCCCCCACCCCCCCCCCCCCCCACCCCCCCCCCCCCCCACCCCCCCCCCCCCCCACCCCCCCCCCCCCCCACCCCCCCCCCCCCCCACCCCCCCCCCCCCCCACCCCCCCCCCCCCCCACCCCCCCCCCCCCCCACCCCCCCCCCCCCCCACCCCCCCCCCCCCCCACCCCCCCCCCCCCCCACCCCCCCCCCCCCCCACCCCCCCCCCCCCCCACCCCCCCCCCCCCCCACCCCCCCCCCCCCCCACCCCCCCCCCCCCCCACCCCCCCCCCCCCCCACCCCCCCCCCCCCCCACCCCCCCCCCCCCCCACCCCCCCCCCCCCCCACCCCCCCCCCCCCCCACCCCCCCCCCCCCCCACCCCCCCCCCCCCCCACCCCCCCCCCCCCCCACCCCCCCCCCCCCCCACCCCCCCCCCCCCCCACCCCCCCCCCCCCCCACCCCCCCCCCCCCCCACCCCCCCCCCCCCCCACCCCCCCCCCCCCCCACCCCCCCCCCCCCCCACCCCCCCCCCCCCCCACCCCCCCCCCCCCCCACCCCCCCCCCCCCCCACCCCCCCCCCCCCCCACCCCCCCCCCCCCCCACCCCCCCCCCCCCCCACCCCCCCCCCCCCCCACCCCCCCCCCCCCCCACCCCCCCCCCCCCCCACCCCCCCCCCCCCCCACCCCCCCCCCCCCCCACCCCCCCCCCCCCCCACCCCCCCCCCCCCCCACCCCCCCCCCCCCCCACCCCCCCCCCCCCCCACCCCCCCCCCCCCCCACCCCCCCCCCCCCCCACCCCCCCCCCCCCCCACCCCCCCCCCCCCCCACCCCCCCCCCCCCCCACCCCCCCCCCCCCCCACCCCCCCCCCCCCCCACCCCCCCCCCCCCCCACCCCCCCCCCCCCCCACCCCCCCCCCCCCCCACCCCCCCCCCCCCCCACCCCCCCCCCCCCCCACCCCCCCCCCCCCCCACCCCCCCCCCCCCCCACCCCCCCCCCCCCCCACCCCCCCCCCCCCCCACCCCCCCCCCCCCCCACCCCCCCCCCCCCCCACCCCCCCCCCCCCCCACCCCCCCCCCCCCCCACCCCCCCCCCCCCCCACCCCCCCCCCCCCCCACCCCCCCCCCCCCCCACCCCCCCCCCCCCCCACCCCCCCCCCCCCCCACCCCCCCCCCCCCCCACCCCCCCCCCCCCCCACCCCCCCCCCCCCCCACCCCCCCCCCCCCCCACCCCCCCCCCCCCCCACCCCCCCCCCCCCCCACCCCCCCCCCCCCCCACCCCCCCCCCCCCCCACCCCCCCCCCCCCCCACCCCCCCCCCCCCCCACCCCCCCCCCCCCCCACCCCCCCCCCCCCCCACCCCCCCCCCCCCCCACCCCCCCCCCCCCCCACCCCCCCCCCCCCCCACCCCCCCCCCCCCCCACCCCCCCCCCCCCCCACCCCCCCCCCCCCCCACCCCCCCCCCCCCCCACCCCCCCCCCCCCCCACCCCCCCCCCCCCCCACCCCCCCCCCCCCCCACCCCCCCCCCCCCCCACCCCCCCCCCCCCCCACCCCCCCCCCCCCCCACCCCCCCCCCCCCCCACCCCCCCCCCCCCCCACCCCCCCCCCCCCCCACCCCCCCCCCCCCCCACCCCCCCCCCCCCCCACCCCCCCCCCCCCCCACCCCCCCCCCCCCCCACCCCCCCCCCCCCCCACCCCCCCCCCCCCCCACCCCCCCCCCCCCCCACCCCCCCCCCCCCCCACCCCCCCCCCCCCCCACCCCCCCCCCCCCCCACCCCCCCCCCCCCCCACCCCCCCCCCCCCCCACCCCCCCCCCCCCCCACCCCCCCCCCCCCCCACCCCCCCCCCCCCCCACCCCCCCCCCCCCCCACCCCCCCCCCCCCCCACCCCCCCCCCCCCCCACCCCCCCCCCCCCCCACCCCCCCCCCCCCCCACCCCCCCCCCCCCCCACCCCCCCCCCCCCCCACCCCCCCCCCCCCCCACCCCCCCCCCCCCCCACCCCCCCCCCCCCCCACCCCCCCCCCCCCCCACCCCCCCCCCCCCCCACCCCCCCCCCCCCCCACCCCCCCCCCCCCCCACCCCCCCCCCCCCCCACCCCCCCCCCCCCCCACCCCCCCCCCCCCCCACCCCCCCCCCCCCCCACCCCCCCCCCCCCCCACCCCCCCCCCCCCCCACCCCCCCCCCCCCCCACCCCCCCCCCCCCCCACCCCCCCCCCCCCCCACCCCCCCCCCCCCCCACCCCCCCCCCCCCCCACCCCCCCCCCCCCCCACCCCCCCCCCCCCCCACCCCCCCCCCCCCCCACCCCCCCCCCCCCCCACCCCCCCCCCCCCCCACCCCCCCCCCCCCCCACCCCCCCCCCCCCCCACCCCCCCCCCCCCCCACCCCCCCCCCCCCCCACCCCCCCCCCCCCCCACCCCCCCCCCCCCCCACCCCCCCCCCCCCCCACCCCCCCCCCCCCCCACCCCCCCCCCCCCCCACCCCCCCCCCCCCCCACCCCCCCCCCCCCCCACCCCCCCCCCCCCCCACCCCCCCCCCCCCCCACCCCCCCCCCCCCCCACCCCCCCCCCCCCCCACCCCCCCCCCCCCCCACCCCCCCCCCCCCCCACCCCCCCCCCCCCCCACCCCCCCCCCCCCCCACCCCCCCCCCCCCCCACCCCCCCCCCCCCCCACCCCCCCCCCCCCCCACCCCCCCCCCCCCCCACCCCCCCCCCCCCCCACCCCCCCCCCCCCCCACCCCCCCCCCCCCCCACCCCCCCCCCCCCCCACCCCCCCCCCCCCCCACCCCCCCCCCCCCCCACCCCCCCCCCCCCCCACCCCCCCCCCCCCCCACCCCCCCCCCCCCCCACCCCCCCCCCCCCCCACCCCCCCCCCCCCCCACCCCCCCCCCCCCCCACCCCCCCCCCCCCCCACCCCCCCCCCCCCCCACCCCCCCCCCCCCCCACCCCCCCCCCCCCCCACCCCCCCCCCCCCCCACCCCCCCCCCCCCCCACCCCCCCCCCCCCCCACCCCCCCCCCCCCCCACCCCCCCCCCCCCCCACCCCCCCCCCCCCCCACCCCCCCCCCCCCCCACCCCCCCCCCCCCCCACCCCCCCCCCCCCCCACCCCCCCCCCCCCCCACCCCCCCCCCCCCCCACCCCCCCCCCCCCCCACCCCCCCCCCCCCCCACCCCCCCCCCCCCCCACCCCCCCCCCCCCCCACCCCCCCCCCCCCCCACCCCCCCCCCCCCCCACCCCCCCCCCCCCCCACCCCCCCCCCCCCCCACCCCCCCCCCCCCCCACCCCCCCCCCCCCCCACCCCCCCCCCCCCCCACCCCCCCAAGTTCTCCTGGAAACCTTCATCATGTTGAATCCTGTTCATCAAGCCCTTGGAGTCTTCAGGAGCCAACCCCCTTGCAAAGAAGAATTGGACTTGGCAGTATCAGTAGACTGTAAATATAAGGACTTGAAAATGCAACCTGAACAGGACCTTGAAGTGTGATGTTAAATGTTGATGTTATATTAAGGTGACCAGCCGTCCCGCTTTTGGCGGGACACTCACGCTTTTCTGCAATGTGTCCCGCATCCCACGGGGTTTTAAAATTGTCCTGATTAGGCAATGCGCTCCTGCGGCCGCGTGCATGCTGCTGCACTGCCTTCTGGGGCGCTTTCCTGTTTCCCGCCCTGTCACAGGGCGGGAAACAGGGAAGCACCCCAGAAGGCAGTGTGGCAGCGCAGGGGGCGCATGCGGCTGCAGAAGCGCACTGCCTTTTGCAGCGCTCCCTGGTTTCAACCTGTTTCCTGACCGGGGAGCGCCGCAAAAGGCAGTGTGCTCCTGCGGCTGCGCGGGTGCGTGCGCGTCCCGCATTACAGGAGTAAAAATCTGGTCACCTTATGTTATATGTTATATGTTAAGAAAGTAAACCATTTTGTTTAAATTTATTTCTTTGCAACTCCTTCCAAGTACTGCCCCACAGAACCCACAGAAAGAGGTTACACATGCAAATACCACTGATCTAAGCAGATGAGCAGTCGTGAATGTCGCTACAGACTACAGTCAGGAGGAATACTGAATTGTGGAATTGTTTTAGACACAAGGTTTGTTTATGACTGATTTATATGATTTAGCTTTTATGTAAACATTTGCCCACTGAGCAGGGCAGTGGCACGGCAAGGCGGAGGAGGAAGACAACCCCTTTGGCCTGTGCCACAAGGCACCCCAAAGTTGACTGCTCTGCACTGTATCATTAGGAAGGAAAACAGCCCCGTGGGGTCAAAAGAGGCCACTGAAAAATCAGCTCCCTGTTCACAACTGTGAGCCAAACCAACAACTGCATGAACATCCCTAGAGCTCCTCCTCATGGAGGTCCACAGCAGCAGGCCAGCTTCAATTCAACGCATCTCGCACTTTTCTGATCCTGCTCTGCTGGGTGCATTTACCAAGAAACTGGGCAAAGCTATCCCAGGTGCCTCACGCAAACCGTTTGTGTGTAACCCCTGTGTAAGAATGGGATGACCCAGAAAGGGGTGGAGTCTGAAAAGAAGCAGAATGCTGCAGAACTCATGAGGTTGGGAGAAGCAAGGCTACCAGGCTGGGACCTGGATTGATTTTATTAAGCCCTTAACACCTTGTTTAAGGGAACTGCAATGTTGTGGGGAACTAGTGGGAATGGAGTTTATTTATTTTTTTTGCTATATTTATTTATTTATTTATTTATTTATTGGATTTTTATACCGCCCCATCCCCGGAGGGCTCTGTAAATGTTAGAATTTATTGTTTCAGGGTTTTTGTGTATGTAAATGGTGAGAGTTTTCTGGGAACCTTCATCATCTTGAATCCCATTCACCAAGCCTCTGAAGTCTTCAAAACCAACCACCAGCAAAGAAGAATTGGACTTGGCAATATCAGTAGACTGTAAATATAAGGACTCGAAAATGCAAACTTAACAGGACTGTAAAGTGTAAATGTTAAATGTTTTAAAAGTGTTATTTGTTAAGAGAAGTAAACTGCTTTGTTTAAATTTAGTTCTTTGCAACTCCTTCCAAGTACTGCCCCACAGAACCCACAGAAAGAAACCCACATGTGCACTCTCAGCATCGTAACCTAGTGGATGTCTTGTTGTATAAACACAGCTTCTGGGAATGGCATTAGATACAAAGGGAAAGATTTGGCCTCCGTGCCTTGTTTGTTGGCCCCCAGAATCAACCCGTTGGCTGCTGTATGAACAGGATGCTTGACCAGATGGGCTCTCCTTAGGAAACTTCACAGCCTTCACGTCCAGAATCAACTAGCTGAGGTGGGCTTTCTGGGCTGTGTGGCCTCCGTGGTCTGGTAGATCTTGTTCCTAATGTTTTGTCTGGATTTAACAGCCTGGAAAAATCCACAACAGCCAACAGTATTTCCTAACACTTTGCTAGTGTGCTACTGAGAAGCATTTCTAAGAAGCAAAATGGAATGAGGATTACCTTGGGCTCACCATCCTCTCTGGAATAAGCTGTATAGACTTCTTGAAGGACTCCTTTCCTCTTCATTTCCTGAATTTCTTCTTTGTAAAGGTGATCTAGGTTGGAGTGCCGGCAGCCGAACAAGAGCATCATACCTCTCCCTTTGATTCCTAAAACCAGCAGCCAAAATTCTCATTATTATCTCTTCTAAATGCTTCTATTCCACCCCTCAATCAGACAGTTTATAAAAAGCAATCAGAACGCAATAACGCACATTCAAATAGTAAAATTCTGTCAAGGCATTTGGCCAAAAAGTCAGCAGAGAAATATAAACATTAAGCAGCTAAAACAGTAAAACCAAGGAAATACCGAGGTTAAATTAAATAAACAGCAGCAGACAAAATCAGTTTTTTTCAGTATCAGACTGCAGGAAAGAAAAAAAAGTAGAACCCACAATTTGAGGAAAATAAATAGGTTTTCACCCAGCATCTCGCTAGGAGCAGCAGTGGCGTAGGAGGTTAAGAGCTCGTGTATCTAATCTAGAGGAACCGGTTTGATTCCCAGCTCTGCAACCTGAGCTGTGGAGATTTATCTGGGGAATTCAGATTAGCCTGTACACTCCCACACACGCCAGCTGGGTGACCTTGGGTTAGTCACAGCTTCTCGGAGCTCTCTCAGCCCCACCTACCTCACAGGGTGTTTGTTGTGAGGGGGGAAGGGCAAGGAGATTGTCAGCCCCTTTGAGTCTCCTGCAGGAGAGGAAGGGGGGCTATAAATCCAAACTCTTCTTCTTCATCATCTAGAATGTCAATAAACCTATCACAAGGGCAAGGGTGTTCCAAAGTTGGAGGAGCACAACTGAAAAGACCTGGATCCAATTCCAAATGAGGAGAGAGGCACAGTTGGGCCTCCAATGAAGAAGTTGAGGAGCACACAGCAGGAACTTATAGCAGCAATGACCCTGGTCCTTTAGATGTCTTGACCCCACTCCATTAAGAAGGGATAATATGGATATGGTGCGCCTGCATTGCATGCAGAAGTTTCCAGGCTCAGACCCTGGCACGCCAGGTGCAAGAACCTGAGCCATCCAGAGCCAAGAGAAACTCCTCTGTGCCTGGAACCCTGGAGATCTACTGCCCGCTGGAGCAGTGAGCTGGACCGGCTGGTGGTGGTCTGACTCAGAGCTGCGTAGATGCGCATGGGAAGCTGCAGGTTAACAGCCATTTTTAAGCATTATAATTACACATGAGGTACCTTGACTCATATCAGGACTGAGGAAAGGAAAGGTTATGCACTGCCAGCACTGGGCGTTTCCCCACTCACCATGATCCCCCCTATGCCGCGCGGCATCCCTGGTGCGTGCCCAGGCATCCCCACATCCCTGCACTCTCCGCGGGGTCATCAAAAGGCGCCATTTACAAGAGCGCCAGGGATGCCGTGTGCTGAGGGGGCGCGACAGCGGCAGCGTCGGGGTGGCTGCACTGTCACCGCCCCTGTCATGGGGAGTGCCCCGGGACCCCGCGCTACTTGAGGAGAGTAGCGCGGGGCTTAAGGTAAGTGGGGAAAGGCCCACTGTTTTCCTGATCTAAACCACTATTTAAATGTACATACTTATAGCATATTAAGACCACTCTTCGTGTCACAGTCCCAATCTGAATTACGGTATGCTAGGAGCTGAGTTTTAAAATGCTGCTCTAAATGTGGAACTCCCAGGAACCTTTGGTTTGGCCTTTTGTTCAAGGGAGCTCATTTGCTTTTTAAAGTCTCAAAACACCCCCTTCCCCGGTGCTTTATCTCAGCACCTGCGCCCAGCTGCATTGTCTCCAGTTGACATATTTTGACTTCACTAGGCCCCCATACTTTGACTTCACTAGGCCCCCACTAGGCCTCCAAGGGGATGCGTTCCTTACCTTTCTGTTCCAAGTCGTAGAGGCGTTGTTGCCAGAAGCTTCGGAATGGAGCAATTCCTGTACCAGGCCCTATCAGAATGCATGGCTTGTTTGGGTCTTTTGGAAGCCGGAATCCTTCAGCACTGACAATATGAAAGACAGAAAATGGGTTAATTAATGCAAATGCAGAAATCTGCTTCGTGTGGGGTTGCCATCTCCAGGTTGGGAAATACCTGGATATTTTGGAAGCGGAGCCTGCAAAGGGTGGGGTTTAGTGAGGGTAGGGACTTTAATGGGGTATAATGCCATATAATCTACCTTCCAAAGTGGCTATTTTCTCCATTCTCTCTGTTGCCTGGAGATCAATTTAATCCTAGGAGATCTCTAGTTACCACCTGAGGCTGGCAACCCTTACAGTTTGGATTACCTTTACCAAACTGATTACTTTATTTTGAATGCTTGCAGGTGCTTGCACTGGAAAAACGCCTCGCCCACAGAGAGCTTCTGAGAAAGTGGGTTTCATCTCCCAAGGAGGCTTCTGGACACAATGCAGCTTGGATAGTTTTGGTAGGCTCTCTTCTTCCAGGCATCCTGAGCTCAGCTGCATGCAAAAAGCTTGGAGAATTGTAGAGGTGGCAGAGAGGACAGTGGGTCAGATGGAAAGGATTCGGAACTCTGTACACGCGACACCCCTTTGATCCTCTTCTAGACACATTAATCGGTGTTCAATGTAGTAAATGTTTTCCCTCGCGGTGTAGGTGAACTGATGTCTGTCTGTCACACCCTGTCCTCACAAGGTGCCCCTTGGGCAAGTTGTTTTTTTCCAGCCAAAATTGTAATGGTCACTTTCAGGGCTTAATGAGTGGGCTACCAACTGTCTTTTTTTTCCTGAAGAGACAGCGCTAGTGTGTTTTCCTCTTGTAATCTTATACTAAAAAATAATAGAAAAAGGAAAAATATTCTTGCTCAGTGTGGACAGGGGACTGGGTTAGTATGTAAAACACAAAACATTTTACAGGAGCAATAAAAGGTTTGGGGAGGTTAAAAAATATCTACAAGAACCCAAGCAGGTAAGTTGTGAAGATATTTTAACTTCAGTTCAGGCTGCAGCTCACTGCTGTGCTTTGTTACTTATGCAGTTTTTTTTGCTTCTGAGTTCAGCTCCTTGGAAGCTTGATACAAAATTACAGGCTTCCAAATATGGGGAACCCTCTATATATCCTCTGGAGTGGATATTTTCCTGAGCACCTCCAATTAAGAACAACATAAGAACATAAGAACAAGCCAGCTGGATCAGACCACAGAGTCCATCTTAGTCCAGCTCTCTTGGCTACTCACAGTGGCCCACCAGGTGCCATTGGAAGCTCACATGCAGGGAGGTGGAAAAGCAATGGCCTTCTGCTGCTGCTTGTTGCTCCCTGAAAGCACCCTGGTCTGCTAAGGCGATTTGCAATCTCAGATCAAGGAGGATCAAGATTGGTAGCCATAGATTGACTTCTCCTCCATAAATCTGGGTCCAAGCCCCCCTTTTAAAACCCATCCAGGTTAGTGGCCATCACCACCTCCCGTGGCAGCATATTCCAAACACCAATCACACGTTGCGTGAAGAAGTGTTTCCTTTTATTAGTCCTAATTTTTCCCCAGCATTTTCAATGGATGCCTCCCTGCTTCTAGTAGTATTGTGAGAAAGAGAGAAAAATTTCTCTCTGTCAACATTTTCTACCCCATGCATAACTGTCTAGACTTCCCCAATCATATCCCCCCTCAGCCGTTTTCCCTTCCAAACTAAAGAGTCCCAAAACGCTTGGCTGCTCTCCTCATAAGGAAGCGTGCTCCAGTCCCTCAATCATCCCTCGCCAAGGTCTCTTCTCTGCACTATTTCTGTCTCTTCAATATCCTTTTTGAAATGTGGCAATGAGAACCTGAACACAGGACTCCGCGCGGTCGCGACTCACTGCTTTGTATACAAAGGCATGACAATCTTTCAGTTTTATTATACAATTCCCTTTCTAATGATCCCCAGTACATAGAGTTTGCCTTTGTTCACAGGCTGCCATGCATTGAGCTGACATTCTCATGGAACTATCAACTAAAAATGCCCAAATCCCTTTTCCTGGTCTGTGGCTAATAGCACTGACCCCTGTAGCGCAGTGTGTGAAGTTTGGATTTTTTGCCCCCATGTGCAAATCACTTTGCATTTTGGCTACATTGAACTGCATTTGCCATTTCCTAGCTCCACTCACCTAATTTATCAAGGTCCACTTGAGCTCTTCGCAATCCTCATGCGGTTCTCACTCACCCTACATAATCCCACTGCGGTCAGCTTTTTTTGTAAGGAACCCTCAAGGACTCTGCAGAAATCCAAGTAATCCTTTGAATAGTTCTTTATTTCATAAACTTCATGAGTTACAATATACAGGATGCAGATTCTGAGCTTTCCCAAAACAGGTTGCCTCTCTTTACAGGCAAAACGGCTCCTCCTCAACTCCCAGCTAGAATTCTGCCAATTTACAGAAACAGGCAAGCTTCAAACATATATGTATAAGCGCAGACAGCAAGGTTAACTAACATCTGCCATCCTGGGCAAAGAGCTCCAGCCCGCAGGAATGTCTCCAAGGCCAGACTGGCTGAACAGAAACACACATCAACCCACAACCTACACTCTGCCTCCCCAAGAGAAAAGCTTCCCCGCACCTGGCTTAGCTGGAAAAGATTTTATGAAAAGCAGAGATCAGAGAGGGGGCATCAATATTTTCCACATAAATCCACTGATTATGGACCCGCCAAGGGTATCCCACTCCATGAAACTAAGTATTGCAAGCACTCCAAGCGTGAATAGCGGAGTCCAGAATGGCATCGCATCTCATAATGCTTGTGGCCATCAATAATCACTGGTGGGGTGCCTCCGCGGTCGCGGCTAGGCATCGAATCTGGAGCCCGCTTTGAGTAAGCTTTCAGGAATGAAAAACAGGGTGAACGCATTACTTAATGAGTTGGGCAACTCTAAACGAAAGAAGTCACATCATTGATCACTTGGGTGATCCGGAAGGGCCCTATGAATTTCTTTTGCCCAGCTTGGAATATTTATGCACATCTCTCAGTTTTCTTGTGGACAAGTAAAACCCAATGACCCAATCTGCAAAAGGGAATTCAGAACGATGTTTGTCTGCTTGAGTTTTTTGTGCCTCCTGGCGCTTTTGCCAGTGAAGAGGATAATCAATTTCCAGCCTTCCCCAGCTAATGACCGGATCCATTCACCAAAGTCTGGGGGGCTGCAAACACCTGGTCTGGGAGGTGAGGCAGGAGGGTAAGAAACGACTCCGACACCACTTCAAAGGGGTTTTATTGGTACTGCTGTGCAAACAGCATTGTTATAGGCGATTCAGCAAAGGGCAGTAATTCAGACCAGTTATCTTGATGATAATTGCGTAGCAACGTAGGTACTGCCTGTAAAGTTCTGTTGGTCCGTTCCGCCTGGCCGCCACTTTGCATCGCGGTACGGGGCAGCAACCGGGCTGAGGGGTGGTTCCCAAAATCTCCAGGAATGCCTTTCCCAAAAAACTTAGATATGAACTGGGGGCTACAGTCGGAAATCACCCTTTTCAGGAGAGGAGTGCAAACGGTAGATATGTTGAAATGAACAACCCTTAGCTTAATTTAGGGGCTGACGGAATGGTGGAGCATGGAACAAAATGTGCCTGCTTTGAAAAGAGATCCACCTACTGCCCACAAAACGGTATTCCTGTATGGCTTTCGGGGAGGTCCGCGGATAAAATCCATAGAGATCATCACTTGCCAGGGTTTGGATGCTGCAGGATGGGATGCAACAGTCCATGAGGTTTCCCCGATAGACTCTGGCTTCTGCACATCGCCGGACAATCCTCTTACATATAAGCTTCCAATGTCTTTATAGCGATAGTGCGCCACCAAAACTTCCCTCGGACGCCGAAGCAAGTGGGAGCCGCTTTTTTAAAAAATCCGGAATGTCCTGCTTTGCCTGGCATCGCGGGCTCCACCGGCCAGGACCTGGCTTAACGTAGCGCCGGGCAAGTGGATCGTATCTAACAGTCCCCCCCCTCCTCCATACCTCCCCCCCCTTCCAATTGCAGGAGAGGATCGGATTCCTCAAGAGGGACGCCCTGCCACCCCGCCTCCTCTAACTGGTGTAGGAAAGGAGAGACAACATCTTGAGCGCTTCGGGTGGGGTGGTTGATTGAAGCGGATGTTTGGGATCGGGTGACCGCCAATCCCAACTCGTGGAGGGCGAGAGGGATGGTACGAGGAATAGCTCGTCGCAACGATGTGTCCGCCCCCTGGGTAGGCGGACAGTAAAGGCCAGCTGGGGTTTGTTGCTTCTGCCTGGGAAGAAATGAACTGAAAAGGCAAACCTGGAAAAGAAATCAGCCCACCGCAATTGTTTTGCTGACATTTTAAGTGGTGTGGAAAGGGCTGCCAGATTTTTATGATCCGACCAGACTTGGAAGGTGTGGGAAGCTCCCTCCAACCAATGCCGCCAAGTGCTAAGAGCCTCCTTGATAGCCGCCGTTTCTTTGTCACCTACTGTCCAGTTGAGTTCAGGGCCGCAGAACTTTTTTGATAAGTAAGCACACGGAACAAGTTTATTGTCTTTATTTTTCTGCAAGAGGGCTGCTCCGAGTGCTTTGTCCGAAGCATCGACATGCACTACGAATGGCAAGGAGGGGTCTGGGTGTTTCAATACGGGTTCAGTAGTGAAAGCTGATTTGAGTGTTTGGAAAGACTCCTGACACTGCGGAGACCAAAGGAGTGAAGCTCCCAGTTTGGACGCTTGGGGACCCTTCCCCTTGGTGCGAAGCAAGTCAGTGAGGGGTAGGGCAATTTCTGCAAATTGAGGGATAAAGTCCCGGTAGAAATTGGCGAAACCAAGAAAGGATTGGAGCTCCTTGCGGGTTGTTGGAATGGGCCAATTAACTACAGCGGCTACTTTGGCTGGATCCATTTCCAGTCCCTCTGGGGAGATTCGATAACCCAGATAATCCATGGACGTCTGATGAAAAGCACATTTAGACAATTTCACGAACAGAGAGTGATCGAGGAGACGTTGCAATACAGCCCTTGACTCAGATCGAACGCGGTTCTCCTCTGGTTGGGAATATATAAGGACATCGTCTAAATACACCACTACTCGTTTAAACAACAATTCTTGCAGTACATCATTGATAAGTGACATGAAAGCCCCTGGGGCCCCAGATAATCCAAAAGGCATTACGAGGTATTCATATTGACCAAATTTAGTATTAAAGGCTGTTAAATGTTCATAACCTTCCACGCTTATCCGCGACTCGATAATAGGCTTCGCAAGCGAAATCAAGTTTCATAAAAATACGCCTCTTCCCCAACGCGCATCGAGGAGATCCTTGATTAGGGTAAGGGGTACTTATTCAAAACAGAAACGGCATTCAACCCCCCCCCCGATAGTCGTACATAACCAGAGAGTTCCATCCTTCTTTTGACAAAAGCACCAGGGCGGCGTATGCGTGCTTTTGGTTGCGCCGACGAATAAAACTCTCGAAATGAAAGGTTTTTATCTAGGAAGGCACGAAGCTCCCTCTCTTCAGTGGGGCTCATTCGATATATTCTACCCTTGGGGAGTTGTGTTCCTGGGACTAGAAGGATTTTACAATCAGTGTCCCGGGGGGGGGGGAATTGATCACACTCTTGTTCTTCAAAATCTCCGGAGCAAAATCCCTGTGCAGAATCTTGGGGATTCCGGGTTAAGTCTGAGTTGGGAGTGACATCGAGAGCCAGGGGTTCTAGGGCCACCGGGGTTTTCAGTAGAGTCTTCCGGTGGTTCCCCCTCATGCATATGATTCCCGCAAGGGGGATCCTCAGAACGGATCGGCGCGCTATTGGCCCCAGAAAATGGTAGGTTCGTGGAACAGTAACCAGGGCATGCCCAACATGATGGGATGTTTGGCGACTGGGGCCAGGATGAAACTACGTCTCTCCCAATGTTCTGCGCATCATAGAAGCACTGGCTGGGTTCTGAACCGGGCCGGACCCTCGGTGCCTAGCGGACTGCCATCCATCTGAGTGAAAGGGATGGGTTTGGCCAGCAGGCAATGCGTTCGAGCAACCGGAGTCCACTAGGGCTCGTGCAATGATGCAAGTGTGTTTGGTGGTATTGGCCAAAGAGGTCATAATAGTTATGGGGGCGCCCCATCACTCACCGCATCTGGAGCTGGATTTTCCTCTGCCGGAGCCAACGAAAGGCTCATCCCTTCTGGTTCAGCGTTGTCACCGACCTCCTCCGGGTTGTCCTCGAAAACAGCTTGTGACGCTCCTTGGGGACCCTTCAGTCCTGGCTTGCGCAGAGTTTTTGCTGTCAACCTGCAAGGAGTTGGAGTGGGGGCCTTTTGTTTCTTTGGGCAATTGGCTGCCATATGGCCCGGGCCCCCGCAGTAGAGACATAATCCTAGGCGACGGCGACGGTCTGACGTGGACTTGGTGGCCGTCGGTCCTGTTTTCTTCGGTAGTGCGGTGGCCGTTTTGGTAGCGGTTTTGGTCGCTGGCTGTTTTCCCGCTTTGGAATGGGTGAGGCGGGTTGCAATCGTATTGCCCACCTCAATCCACTCTGCAATGGTGTGAGGTTCACAGTGCATGACTGCCCAAGTGCAAATGTCAGGGTCCACCGATTCGTAAAAATATTCGCATTTCATGCGTTCTGGCCAGTCAGATAGTTTACTCGCCGCCAAACAGAATTCACGGGCGAAATCAGCTAAGGATCGATTGCCTTGCTTAATGGTTTTGATGGTTTTAATAGCCTTATTCACAACGTCTTGGTCTTCAAATCGGGCTAAAAGTCCTCGAAGCAAGGTCAGCCACGGTTTGGAGTTCAGCAGCTCCCATTTCATGCAATTCCAATTTAACCATTCCACGCCTCTCCATCCAGCACAGAGCCGAGCATCCCGAACTTTCTCTGCTTTGGAACGATAAAGACTGCCGAATTCTAGCATGTGGGCATCCAGTTGTAGAATGAAATAAGGCAACTTTGAAGCGGTCCCGTCACAAACGCGGCCGGAATGTGAGGTCGAGGATAGTTTCTACCATTGTGCCAATCGCACCCCATGGGGCGCTGAGAGTGAGCCGGCTGCTGCCGCTTTTGCTTGGGTTGGGGTGGTGAACCTCACTGTATTGCAGCTGCGGGCCTGCTATACGAGCGGGCTCCAGATTCCGATGCCTGGCATGACCCAATGGAGGCACCCCATCTGAAATCCAAGGCATCTCGTTCACACTGCAGTCTTTCACGTTCGGCCCTTTGGAGTGCGGAGTCAACCTCACCTTAAGAACATAAGAACATAAGAACATAAGAACTAGCCTGCTGGATCAGACCAGAGTCCATCTAGTCCAGCATTCTGCTACTCGCAGTGGCCCACCAGGTGCCTTTGGGAGCTCACATGCAGGAGGTGAAAGCAATGGCCTGCTGCTGCTGCTGCTGCTCCTGAGCACCTGGTCTGCTAAGGCATTTGCAATCTGAGATCAAGGAGGATCAAGATTGGTAGCCATAGATTGACTTCTCCTCCATAAATCTGTCCAAGCCCTTTTTAAAGCTATCCAGGTTAGTGGCCATCACCACCTCCTGTGGCAGCATATTCCAAACACCAATCACACGTTGCGTGAAGAAGTGTTTCCTTTTATTACTCCTAATTCTTCCCCTCAGCATTTTCAATGAATGCCCCCTGGTTCTAGCATTGTGAGAAAGAGAGAAAAATTTCTCTCTGTCAACATTTTCTACCCCATGCATAATTTTATAGACTTCAATCATATCCCCCCTCAGCCATCTCCTCTCCAAACTAAAGAGTCCCAAACGCTGCAGCCTCTCCTCATAAGGAAGGTGCTCCAATCCTTCAATCATCCTCGTTGCCCTTCTCGTTGCCCTTGGTTTTCAAGAGCTTTCAAGCTCTCCCGCCGACATTGAAGTTCAAGCCTGGATTGTTCCATCACTTGATCATGAACTGTAAGATCCTGGAGATATTGTTGCCGGAGAATATCTTTCTCCCGTGCCAACTCCAATTCGAATTCTTGGCGTTGCTGCTCACGTTCCAACTCGAGGGCTTCGCGCTCTTTCTCAAGGGCTTCACGTTCTTGTTGCCAGTCACGTTTGGCCACTTCGAGAGCCTCGAGCTGCTCAACCCAATGGTCCTGGTCTGGTTCAGGGGGGCGATCCGGGTCCACTCCAGGCAGGGCAGTCGCCCCCTGCAGTTCCTCTGAGTCTGGAGGATCCCGGGCGTGGGTATCCTCTGCAAAAGTGAGTCGAACTCGGGACCCCTTTTGTAAATCCACAACATCTTCCATGGAATCTCAGGGTGCTGGTGAGCACGACCCTTTCGGGCATGCTCCAGTGCTCTGCCAGTGATGTTCAGGAGGAGGCTCCTCGAGGTATTGATCCAGGAATTTCTCCAGAGATTCCTGGGTGTCTCCATGGATGGTCGACACTCCGACTTCCTCAGTGACCGTTCGCATCACTGGTTTGTAATCCACATGTTGGCGGGTGGTGAAGTGCCGCTCTTGGGGGGCACGATCCATCGACACCCCGCCATCTGGATCGTAGAACTCCTGACGCACCTCTAGACGTTCGGCCGAGACCGTGCGCCGGGCCATCAGGGGAGCTTCATCCACTTGCTCGTGCAGTTGGAGAAAGACTAAGCTTTGGCTGAGCCGAGGCTTGGAGAGGGTCACCAGGGAGATGGATTCCGCTGGCTCCTCCACAGAAGCGGTTGCTGGGAGGGAGAAGAGGTAACCCTCTTTGGGGGTTACCGCACCCTCCTCGTATTCTGCGTTCAGCGGACCCTGGAAACCCAATCTCTGCATGTTGGACGACATCAGAGATCCACAGGAACGGAGAGAGATGGTGTAAGCCACATTCAATCTGAAAAGAAAGTTGTGAGAATCTGCATAATGTAAGGAACCTCGAAGGACCAGAAATCAAGTAACTTTGAATAGTTCTTTATTTCATAAACTTCATGAGTCACAATACACAGGATGCAGATTCTGAGCTTTCCCAAAACAGGTTGCCTCTTTTACAGGCAAAACGGCTCCTCCCCCCCTAACTCCTGTAGCTAGAATTCCCACGACAGAAACAGGCAAGCTTCAAACGTATATGATAAGCGCAGACAGCAAGGTTAACTAACACGGCCATCCTTGGCAAAGAGCCCAGTCCGAGGAATGTTCCAAGGCCAGACTGGCTGAACAGAAACACACATCAACCCACAACCTTACACTTTTGTGAGTGTTTGCTTGTACCAGAGATTTAGTGCACGTTTTCATTATCTGACCCTCCAGTCCCTCTTCCACAGAGCTTTCCGGTCACTACAAGATGACGGAGTTCTGTGCAGACACATCTGTCCACCTTGCTCGGATCCCCAGACAGACCTCACTGAACTGAGTGTTCACCTCACAGACCGCTCTGAGCTCTCTCTGAGCAAAGCCTCCCCTCAGAGCTCGGGGTTGTGGCTCCACAGTTCCAGCCGGCCAACCCCTTGGGCTCTGCCTTCCACCTGCCTGAAAGCAACACACCTGGTGTCTTCTGTGCTAACCTTTAGGGGCCAGGCCAGAAGATTTATTTTTCCTCAGACTTTTATCTAAAGGGTTTGATCTTTTAAGCTATTTATTTGTTTAAACATCTCTATGCTGCCTTTCCATCCAATTCAGGGTTCCCAAAGCACTGAATGTTAAAACATTAAACAGCATTTGAATTACAAATATATAAAATATTTAAAACTTAAATAAAACATATAACAGTGGTGGCGAACCTATGGCACGGGTGCCGGAGGTGGCACTCAGAGCCCTCTCTGTGGGCACACGCAAACAGAGTCCATCCCCACACATCTAGGCTGGCCTGGGCCGCTGGGCTCAATTATTAGCATTAAACCCTAAGACCAAGTTTTGGGAAAGCAGTGTAGGTAACCCTGTTAAGCCGCCACAAACCCTACCGATTTTCATGCTTAAGAACTAAAGCGCATCCTTTACCTGGGGAGTAAGCTCGCTAGCTGGCAATAGGGCTTGCTTCTGAGTAAGCCCCTCTTAGGGTTGTGGATCGCCCGGGTTGGAAGAGTTGCACGGTTGCTTCAAAGCAAAGCCACCGACTACCACTGCTTACTCCCCGTAACGCATGCCTCGGAGCCAACTGTTTTTTTCTAAATAAAGCCTCAGTATTCAGGTTAAATCGCCATGTTGGCACTTCGGCGAGCAAATAAGTGGGTTTCTTGGGTTGCAATTTGGGCACTCCTCGGTCTCAAAAAAAGGTTCGCCATCACTGACATATATAAACACATAACAAGGAGGAGGGCTAATAAGAGTTAAGTGGTTAGCTTTAAAAAAGGGCTTGGACAGATTTATGGAGAAGAAGTCAATCTATGGCTACCAATCTTGATCCTCCTTTGATCTCAGATTGCAAATGCCTTTAGCAGACCAGGTGCTCAGGAGCAGCAGCAGAAGGCCAGCTGCTTTCACATCCTGGGTAATGAGCTCCCCAAAGGCACCTGGTGGGCCATTGCGAAGTAGCAGAATGCTGGACTAGATGGACTCTGGTCTGATCCAGCAGGCTAGTTCTTATATGTTCTTATGGTTGTATAGTCTATGATGTTATGGATACTTAGGATGCTTGGTGGTCATTCTGTGCTGATTCTAACCTGTGATGTCTGTAATGGTTGTTTTGTTTTTATATTGGTAATTTATCATGTTTTTATGGTATTGTTTTTACTTGTAAACTGACTTGAATAGCAACGTGAAGCAGCAGCAGCACATAAATCTAGTAAGTAAGTAAATAAACAAGCAAATAAATAAAAGACCAAGTATTCAGCTAATTTCATCTGTCTTGAATAGCCTTCCTGGTCAGTTCTCCACTATTTTCTTACCTACACAAAGCAGGGGATGGTAACTCTTCAAGGGGATTGTGTTCAGCCATGTGCTGCATACCCCTCGGTGGGTGCTCAGAACCTCTTCCGCCTGAGAACAGGAGAGGAGAGGGCAACATCTGTTTAACGTGCACTTATGGGTCTCCTGAAGCTTTCCAAACAAGAGCCATTCTTGTGCTGTCCCACAGAGACATTTGGACACCCCAGTCAAGACTAGGGTTGCCAGCTCTTCTTTAGGAAATTCCTGGGGTTTTTTTGGGGTGGATCCTGAGAAGGGTGGGCTTTGGGGAGGGGAGGGAGCTGGAGTGGGGGTTAATGCCATTGACTTTCCTCTCCAATGGAACGGATCTATGTTTTCTGGAGATCAGTTGTAATTCTGGAAAATCTTTAGGTTCTTCCTGGAGGTTGACATCCTATGGCAAGGAAACACAGCTGCTGAAGGAGTCATCTCACCAATGTATCGACGACTGTAAGATGCATCAGTTACCTTCTGGTCCTGTAGGTGACCACCACAGCAACCGGGCCAGATGAAGCTCTCTGGGTTTCCAGTCTGGTGAGGAGCTGATTGAATAATACCTGGGTTTTAGCAAAGGCAGCTGAGATAGCAAAAAAAGAGGTTGAGACCTCAATGGACGGGAACTCCTCCAGGACTTCCAGGATGGTGGGGTTGTTTTTGAAACTTCCACTTGTGATATTCCTCCAAGCTCCTGCAATGCAACAGGCTTATCATGAGCACATTATCATCACTGAAGGTGCCATCTTGGAAGAGGCATGCCCCGTAGGGAGAAAGAGTAGTGTAAGCTCTCTGACCAATCCTATAGTAAAATATATATATTTCTTATAGCAGTATATTTTCCTTTAAAAAATCATATTGGCAAAAGCCAGTTGCCAAAAGCACTCCCATGGGTGTAGGTAATGCATGATCACCTTGACCACAGCCAAAAGGTCATAACTACTTTAACAAAAGCTAAGATAATGAGTTACTCCAGCATAACCTGGAGGTCCTACTTGAGTCACCAGAATGCTTCTTGATTACCACACCTTGCTATAGAAACTGTTAAAGACAAAGAATATGGAAAGCCAACTCAGTATCAAATACTGGACTTCCTAACTCTTCTGGGAACCCAGGTCAGCAACAAATAGTTGTTCCTTTGCATTTCCTTCCCTTTGTCATGACTCTCCTAAAACCACTTACCTTATCCTGATCTAATGTCTCAGCTAAATCTGAATATCCTGGGCAGTGACTCTCAAGAGTTAATCTGCATGGAAGCATTTCAGCATTTCCTTGTTTAGCTTAACAAAGCAATTTTGGCCTCATTGTCCCAAGTTTAGCAGTAGATGAGCTGACTAATTACCTCAGCACCCCCAAACCCAGCACAGATGTGAAACTTAGTGTGATTGGTTCCTTTCCCACCAAGGAACGACCTACCTTATAAAAGTTTAGTTCACCTGCAACAGTTTGCTCATTGCCACATGTTCTTGTTGGTGATGAGACATGAATTCGTCCTTCATTGGTTTTCTGTGCTGGCGTGGAATCCCTACCTTCTACTTCTACTCTTCTAAGAATCGTTAGGTAACGTATTACCCCGCAACAACCCCCATTCCCTTCTCTATCATCCAATCCATCTTTCAAACCTGCTTATATCCTAGGAAACTTGAATGTATGTGCTTTTGTGTCTTACTGTGTGTATGCATTTTTGAACCAAATTTATATAAAACGTTTAAACTCAATTTGGACTCTTGCATTACTCTGTGGAATATTCATTGCCAGAATTCCTTCCCCGTATTATACAGTCTAAAAGATCTCCTCTTGGCCCCTCTTGCTGCCAACGTGAGTGCTCATTCCCCTTTGCTACTTTTAAAAACCATATGTGTGCTGTTACACTTTTAGCAGCTGGTGGAGATTCCCTTTAATAAAGTCCTTACCCCTGTTAGCCAGTAACAGTAGGCAATGCCTCTTTTAAAACAGCACCTGCTGTTCATATAAGACATTTGGGATGCCTGCCTGTGGGTGTATTTTCATGGAGATGAAATTTGGTGGTTTTGTTTCCTCATTTAACAGTTCATTGCTGTTAAAACAATCTTTATTAAATCAAAGTTTATTAAATTAATCTAACTGATCTTGTGACTAAACGGATTTAACTAAAAGCCAATATAGTGGTCCCGCTCCAAGCTGTGGTCGATGAGGCCCGAAGTTCAACCCTGATGCTGCCAGGTACTCAGTAGGTGGCAAGGTGCCTTCCTTTTGTCTCAGCCTCAGCCGCCACCACCCCAGCAATTTGGAGATAGTAACACTGGCCTACTGAGCAGGGCTGTTGTACAGTCAGCAGAATCATGCGTGTGAAGTGCTCTGAAAGAGAAGTATTCTCTTTAAAGACCAGACCATAGTTTCTCCATTAGCCAGTGAAAACAGGCACCCTGCAGGTAGCAGTCACAGGTTTGGGGGCTCTCTCTGCTACTTCCCACTCACCTGGCACAAGCGGCCCAGCCCCACCTTATCCCGCTCTTCTCCTGCCATCTGGGAAAGCCCTCGGAGCATCTGCTGCGAAGGGGGGGTCGTGACATCTAGGAAATACATCAGGGCTTGGGAGAAGGTGCAGGCTGGAAACTTCCTGTCAGCCATCCAGTAGCCACCTGGAAGCGAAGAGGAAACAGGAGATGGACTTTTCTTTTTTCTTTAATTTTTACTTAAGAAAAAATTTCTTTTATTAAATCAAGGGTTTTCCAAAGAGGAAGGCAGCTGGGGAGAGAGCTGGCACTCAGAAAAGCAGAGGCATTAACAAGCTGGGCTCTTTTCTTGGAGCTTTCCCATTTCAGTGATCCCCTGACTGCATTTGCTAATTCCAGTCAATTCCTCCCCCAAGAAAACAGAAGAGGCAGCTTTGCAGGTTTTCTGTTTTGAACAGGCCGGGACCCATCCTTTTATATAATAAAATGTTCACTGGTATTTCTTTATCTTTATCTTTATCAACCTTTAATAGGCATAGATAGATCAGGATTTACACAGACACATTCTGCAGTCTCAAGTATAGTTCAGTAGCAAGGAAATAGTCCATATAACTTGACAGTTGACTTCAAGGGATTCAAAGCACTTCAGATTTTTTTTAAAGAAATAGCCAGAGCAAATGACAGTAAATACATTCACTTTCTAAAATCTGTGGACCCTGCCGTTCCCCCTCCCTCTTCTTTCCTCCCCCCCCCTCTTTTCTTAGGGGACTACGAGTAGGACGCCATCGGTAATTTTGATAGATGCTGCATTTTAATGGGGGTCGATTTTAACTTATAGAGCCATACTTAATAACTATTTAAAAATTTTGATTTTATTTGTGCTCTATCTATTTGTTTGTTCGCCGCCCTGAGCCCTTCGGGGGAGGGCGGTTTATAAATATAATTAATAATAATAATAATAATAATAATAATAATAATAATAATAATAATAATAATAATAATAATAATAATAATAATAATAATAATAATA
>NW_025950639.1:0-13516 GCF_021028975.2 Sphaerodactylus townsendi
GCCCTGGACTTCCTTGATGGTCCCCCATCCAAGGAGAACCCTGCTTACCTTCCAAGTTGTTGTTGTTGTTATTTATTTGTTTATTAGATTTATAGGCCGCCTCACCCCCAAAGGACTTCTGTGGTGGTCCCCCATCCTGGGCAAACCCTGCTTAGCTTCTGAGATCTGAAAAGATCATGCTTGCCTGGGCCATTCAGGTCAGGGTTGTGTAATAAGTACCACATAACCGTGCCATACGGGCAATCCCTGAATCAGACGGGCAGGCCAACCTTGGTTTTGACCCCAGCGTTTCAAAACCATTGCCTACGTCCTGGACCAGGCCTCACTCCTTTTCTTCCTCCCAGTCGTTTCTGAAACATAACAAAAGACCCATGAACAAAACTTGGGGGGGGGGAGGGGGGATGCCAAACTTGTTTGCAAAGGTTCGGATCTGACTCATCAAGCTAAAAGATCTTTCTTGTTCCAACCCTGCATCGCCTTGCCAGTATCCACCCCAGAAAGCACGTGTCAGATGTTTTCAACCAGGGACTTTTGCATGGCATACTTAGAGGAGTCGTGCTAGATCAAACCTGGCATCTTGTTTCCCACAGAGGCCAAACAGATGCCTCAAGGAAGCCCTGAGGAGAACATAGGTGCAAGCACCCTCCTGCAAGTTCCCCCATAGCTGCACCCCCAGTACTGGTACTTGGAGGTATACTGCCTGTATCTATGGAAGTTCCATTTCATGGGAACAGCCATAATGCAGGAGCAGTGGCACAGTAATCGAGCATCTACTTAGCATACAGAAGGTTGCAGTTTCGACCCCCAGCTCTCTGATGGACTGATTCAGTATAAAATAGCTCAGAGTGTCATCTGATGAGCCCACCAACTCATTTGGTCCCACATCTTGTTTCCCACCAGGGTCAACTTTGCCATGGATAAGGGGGAGAAATCTAGGGTTTTATCCTGGAGGCCAGTGCAGGGGGGGCGGGGTGTGTGTGAGAGGGAGCAATATCTCTCTACAGGTTCTGAATCCATTGCAAGTGATGAGAAGGGGCAAGTCCCCCCCGCCCCAAGTTGTAAATGGCCCCAAAGCCTTGGGGCAGGGAGCTTGAACAATTCCTGATCTAAAACTCTTTTAAAGACATCTAAGGCAAATGTTTCATTGCCACAAACTGAAGGTGACGCATTCGCTGCAGAGATGAAGGTTCCACTTCCTAAAAGCACTTGGCAGGTCCACGGACAGTGTGGACAGGAGCCTTGGGGCCTACAGACGCCATGTTGGGGATCGTTGCTTTGCGCCCATGGAAGATGATAGGCAAACAGAGCTCTCTGCTTGGAGGAGAAAAGTTCTAGGTTGGCTGAACGCTTGCCCTCCCAGCAGTACTGAAGCCTTAGAGCAGGGGTCTCCAGCTCTGACCATCCAGATGTTCATGGACTACGATTCCCATCAGCCCCAGGGGCCAATGGGAATCATAGTTCATAAACATCTGGAGGGGCAGAGTTGGAGACCCCTGCCTTAGAGGAAAATTGGGTTGGGTTGAAGTTGGGTTGATCAAATGTTGTGATCCGCATCAGAAACAAAACATCCCTCCCCCCACTACAAGGAAAGAGGGAAGAGACTGTGCGGGTTGTGTACTGCCAAGCATGCTCCAAAAGCACCGAAAGAAAATATATATATATATACCTGCAGGGGCATTTCTCTGGATGCAACTGATCGTGTACAGAGCAAGCACGGTGTAGTGGTTAAGAGCAGGTGCACTCTAATCTGGAGAACCGGGTTTGAGTCCCCGCTCTGCCACTTGAGCTGTGGAGGCTTATCTGGTGAACCAGATTAGCTTGTGCACTCCAACACTTGCCAGCTGGGTGACCTTGGGCTAGTCACAGCTCTTCGGGGATCTCAGCCCCACCCACCTCACAGGGTGTTTGTTGCGGGAGGGGGAGGGAAAGGAGATTATAAGCCCCTTTTGTGTCTCCTTACAGGAGAGAAAGGGGGGATATAAGTCCAAGCGCTTCTTCTTCTTCTTCTGATACCAAAAAGCAACCGGACTGTAATTCTCAATGTTAGACTTGACAAAACATCAGGAAAACCAGATCGGATTCTTTTAAACAGTCTCCATTGGGATAGGGACACTGACCTGGGGCCAGAGGCGTAGCTAAGCCAAACTGCGCCTGGTGCAGACTCTGCGTTTTCTGTCCCCCCTTGGGCCCTGCTCCTGCACTCTGCCCCCCCACCCCGTGGCCCCTGCACCCCCACACTTACCTTAGTTCTTAGTTTCAATCTTAGTTTCAGGCTGAAAAGCGGCCTGTTCAGTTCAGGCTGAAAAAAACCAGGGTGGGAACTACACTACCCAGGAGCCCTTGGGGCTCACAAAGTCTCCTGGGTAGTGTAGTTCCCATTTTAGCCTGAACAGGCCGCTTTTCAGCCTGAAACTAAACCTAAAACTAAAAACTAAGGTAAGGGGAGGGTGTAGGGGGGGAAGCGGGAGGGGTTGGGGGGCGATTTTCCACCCCCAGGCATTCACCCGGTGCGAGGTGCACCCCCTGTCCCCTTGTAGCTTCGCCTATGCCTGGGAGGGCCCAGGCTAGCCCCTTCTCATCAGACTTGGGACATTAAGCAGGTTTGGCCTTTGCTGGGCCTTGCATGGAAGACCACCAAGGAAGTGAGACAAGAAATGGCAAAGCAGCCTCGGTTTGTCTCTTGCCCCACCCAAGATGGCCCAGGCTGGCCCAGTCTCATCAGATCTTGGAAGGTAAGCAGGGTTGGCCATGGTTAGTATTTAGATGGGAGGCCAGCAGGGAAGTCCACGGTTGCCATGCAAACAACTATGAACCACCTCTGCTTGTTTCTTGCCTTGAAGGTGCTTTTAACCAGCCACCGCCCTCGGGACGGGGAGAGGAAGGGACCGTGGAGATGAGGCAGAGGGGGAAATTCCTCTTCTGCAGTGATTTCACAAACGTTAGTCGAATAAAGAAAACATATGGGGACTTGAACTAGTCCAGTTGTGTCTGGGCCGTTTCGCAGCAGTGGCGTCTGAGGTGAATTGCTCGTGTATCTAATCTGGAGGAACCGGGTTTGATTCCCAGCTCTGCCGCCTGAGCTGTGGAGGCTTATCTGGGGGATTCAGATTAGCCTGTGCACTCCCACACACGCCAGCTGGGTGACCTTGGGCTAGTCACAGCTTCTCGGAGCTCTCTCAGCCCCACCCACCTCACAGGGTGTTTGTTGTGAGGGCGGAAGGGCAAGGAGATAGCCCCTTTGAGTCTCCTGCAGGAGAGAAAGGGGGTTATATAAATCCAAACTCCTCCTCCTCCTCCTCCTCCTCCTCCTCCTCCTCCTCCTTCTTCTTCTTCTTCTTCTTCTTCTTCTTCTTCTTCTTCTTCTTCTTCTTCTTCTTCTTCTTCTTCTTCTTCTTCTTCTTCTTCTTCTTCTTCTTCTTCTTCTTCTTCTTCTTCTTCTTCTTCTTCTTCTTCTTCTTCTTCTTCTTCTTCTTCTTCTTCTTCTTCTTCTTCCACTTTGGCCTCCATACAGGTTTATGCGCCAGAATGCTTTACTCACACACCATAGCCTGGAAAAGGCTAGGAGAGAATTCTGCTTCCTGAAATCCAGCTTTCGTTGAGAGAGGATTTTTTTAGCAGGGGCCCAGAACAGCCCACACGAAGCCGCCTTCTACGGAACCAGGGCCTTGGAAGCTGCTCAGCCGGGTCTCAGGCAAGGAAAGGTCTTTAGCACCACCTACGCCCAGGTCTTTCAACGGGAGGCGTCAGAGATCGAACCCGAGACCCTCTGCGTGCCCAGTGGAGGTTCTCCCCCTGAGCCACAGTCCCACATCCAGTTATGGGAAGAGAGGAGAGGTATGAACTGGGCCGCCCCCGTGAAAAACGGGGTAACGAAGATATGAAGGGAGAGGGCGCCCAGTTTCATCCGCAGCCAACAAAATTCTCTCTGTAGCTGAATGGGGGGAAAGGAAACACTTTGTGACTCATGGAAGCCACGGCCGTGCCAAGGCGCTTTGCCCAGTCCTTGGGCAGCAGAGGGGAATCAGGCAGCAGCAGAGGTGGGCCACGTTCTCACAGTCCCCCCTGGAGACCGGCAGCCCTCCTGTCCCAAAATAACCTGGGCTCCTCCACCACCACCCTCCTTGTAACCTGGAATCCGCCTCTCTGGCTGCCTGGATTCCAAAGGCCGGCTGGGGCTGGGAGTCTGCAGGCAGGAAAGGGTGCCCCTGCCTACTTCAGACCCATTACAGTAAAGAGGCCCCTCCCACCCTGTCTCATCCGCCTGTCTGCCCTCCTAATTACTGGCCTGGGAGGGGCCAAGGTTTTAAAAAGGATTTCCCTTCTTTGACTAAAAGTCAGTGACTTTTGGTGCAAGTTCCCAGCGCTGACTCTTGGCAGCTGGAAACAGACGGTCGCCTCTCTCTCTCTCTCCTTCTCTCTCTCTCTCTCTCTCTCTCTCTCTCTCCTCCTTCTTGCTTTCCCTTATTTTTTCTCTCTCTCTCTTCAAGGTGGAATTATACAGCAGGAGACCTGCAAGGAATGCACCCGATTGCTAGGTAAGCAAGAACTTTCTTTTGCAGGATTCTCTAGTCTGTAATCATCTGGGGTTTGCTTTTCTTCCTTCCCGCAGTTGTTATGTCTCAGACATTGTTGCATGATGTAGTCGAGAAGTTAGTGACTCCCCATGGCGGCAAATTGGAGCCGGACGGTGTTTGGTTTCATAACCGAGGGGCTTTGTGTCATAAACCGTGGTGTTTGCTTTTGAGAACTGTAATTCAGAAGGCGGCTGAAAGAGAGCCGGCCAGGATCCTCAGAGCAGGGCCACATTTGGAACTTTGCTTGGCATAATCAGGAATCTGTAAAAGTCAAGGGGGGGGGTGTCTTTCACTGGCCCAAGGTTGGTGCTGATCAGAATCCCCCGTCACCCCCACTTAAGATTGTTTTGCAAGGAAGAAGAAGGAAGTCTTGTGAAACTGGATTCTTGTTCTTTGGACCCAAAAAGCAGATTTATCTCTGAACTGGCAGAAAACGTTTAAAAGGAGTGGGTTTTTTTTTTCTGTTGGGTGTCCGCATGGGTTGTTGGAAAAAAAACCATTGTCAATCGCCACATCTGCTATAGGGTATTATAGTGAGCCTTCCTGGCCACGGGGCAGGGTAGCTTGACTTTCATAAGGATGAGATGCCACCCACCATCGCCATGCCCAAGAAAGGTGGTGGTGCCAAAAGCTCCGGCTGTTGGTGGAAACATGCGTGGATGTGTTGCGGTTTGCCTTTCAACTGGCGTGGCAAAGTTGAGCACAAAGCAGGGGTCCGGTCCCTGCCTGGAAGGATCTTTCTTTGCTTGCCACGCATTGGTTCTCAGCTGCGCCGTGACAATCAGCTCCGTCCTCTGGCATTATGTGCACGACAGGATGTGAGAAAAGTTGGTGTGTTGCGAAAATAGCAGCCAGGTTGGAAATGTGTCCAGGCCAGAAAGGAACTTGGTCACAGTTGCCCTCGAGGGGCAGGGCGTAGAGAAAGAATCCTGGCAAACCTAGCAAGCAAAAATCAAAAACAAGAAAAGCCCTCAGACACGACTTTTCCTGGGAATGTTGAGTGGCTTCCCTCTCCAATGAGTCTCCTTTGAGGTTGTGTAACCGCCCATGGCTAAGTTATATAAGGACAATTGGAACATGAGGAGACGTTCGTTTTGGGTGAGGGCACTTCCTCGTCAGCAGAGTGGTACCTTCAAAATGGCACCAGCTGCATTCTGCCAGGCTCACGCCCATCGGGAGAGTGATTCATTCTTTCCCCTCAGATCTGCTTCTCTGTTTTCCGCGCAAAATCGCTTCTTGCTGGGAACGACGGCTTTTTTTGCAAACTTCAGCGCCACTCCCTCTCATATTTTCCATCTCTGAAACCCACAAACACTTGTCGAGGGGAGGCTTGTGGCCACGTTGGGGTGCCCGGGGGCTACTGGGCATCTTGAAGAAAGACTTCTCAGTCGTCCGCCCTTTATTTTTCACCTGGAAGGTGTTCTACGAGGGGACCGCTGACTTTTCACGAACAGGATCGGCCCGAGGCAGTCCAGCACGTGGGGAGGGTGGAATCAGGGCAGCATCCTTGTCCCACTAATAAATATGGGGCACAATCCACCAGGACTTCTCTCTGCATAATTGAAGCTTCGTGTGTTTGATGAATTAGTCACAGCGGGTGGTCAGATCTCCATAGCGTGTAACGAACCTATAAGGTCTTCCTTGCTCCCCGCTAAGCAAAGTGGGGATGAATTCCATAACAAAGCAAACTTTCTCACCCCCAGTTCGTACACCTAGAAAATCCAACTTCCATTCCTTCCATATAACGGGAATATGGGGGGAAGCGAAAATTTCCACCCTGAAAGAGCCGAAACAGCCCAGAGCAATTCTGTGTCAATGGGGCTTGGTGGGGACCTTAATTTCTGCTGTGGATAACTCAGACCTTTCTTAGGGTTCCCCCTTCCCATAAATCTTTGATCCCTTCCTGATCGAACAACACCCCAGCAGGTCAAACACACTCCTGGTGAATGCGTTTATTTTCTCCAAGAGTTCACATCTTGGAGCAATTATTAACGGTTAAGTTGTGAAAGTCACGTCTTAGGTGTGGTGTGACCAACAAGGACGCTGTGCCACAGGAATCACCGAGTTCTCTCCAAAACTGTCGCACTTTCTAAAATAAGAATAGCAGGAATGGAAAATGGCTCCGCAGCTGGCCTCCAGTCGGTTCCAGGGTTTGTCCTTTTCCCTTCTCTGCCTTCTCTGGAGCTGTGTTTGCTGTGGCTACTCTGTTTGCTGTGTGTGGAGTATGAAAGGCACCTGCTTCCAAACTCTGGGGAATGCACATGCTACTAGTGTCTGTTCCATGTCCCCTTAATTATAATAATAGAATATAGTATTAGTCAAGCGCCCAAGCTCACCAGGCATTGCAAGAAATGCATAGATGCCTCTCCTTTTCACATTTTGTTTACCCTAACAAAACATCGCTGTCAGAGTAGCCACAGCCAACTTAGTTACCACACAAATGTTGTGAAGAGATCTTCACAGTCCTGAAAGTCTCCGAGTTGAAGGAGAGCTGCTTCCCAGCAGATACGGAGCAGGACCGCCGACTTTAACGTCTCCAAATTCAAATTCAGTGGTAGATTAATCAATTTGTGCTTGAATGGATTAATGCATGGTAGGCTAAAGCAAATCAGGATAATAATTTTCGATCTACAGCCTAAGAGTTACGGCCAAATGTTGTGCTCCCCACGCCGTTTCCCAACTTTTGTTACATCTCCAGAGAATTGAATGTGAAAAATCACAATCGATATACGAAACGACGTAGCAACGAAGTGTTCAGAGCAGTTTTCGTTCACAACATTAATCTCACTAAAAACATTTCGGAATAATATTTTGAGGCTACAGCGTCTCACATGTTACCCTAATGGAGAATGAAAAAGAAACTGAAGGCGGCCTTTCCTTCTTGAATAAGTTGTAACTCGCCTCAGACTTCACCCTCCAAAAAACAATAAAAACCTATGGGGAGGTTTCAGTGAGGTACAAATTAATCTAAACTTGCTCGCTTTGTAAATTTAAGGGCAGATAATGGCCAATTCTTTCATTAAGGGATCGCCAAGTCCACTCTGTCTGTGGCATGACTAAGAATACTGATCCAATTGTTGTGTCCCCCCCCACCGCACCCCAGGTTTTTTAGACTCATTCAGACCTGCAGCACTCAGTATCCTTCAGCCTAGATTTGTGGTGGGGGCAAAATAGGCAGTTGTGCAATGTGCAGAAATAAATGAGTGCCGGGGCCCTATGCTCTTTTAGTTCCCACTCTGGGGGACTTCGTTTTTTGCATTCCTTCTTGGGAAAAATTGGAGCATGCCTGGATGGATTCAGAGCATGGCGGCACACGATAAGGATGCTCCATTTTGCATTCTTTGCTGCCGCACATGCAGAAGCGGGCGCATCAACCAAAGACCCTCCACGTGGGATGTTTCCGTGCCCTTCCCTTTATTAGCTGCCCTATCCCCTGCATTTCCCCCTGCTGCAGAAAGGGAGGGGTTTCTGGGGAGTTGAAAGCATCGGGAATTGCTATAGCACTGTTATGATAGCGCTATAGCCATTACTGCTTTTTTAAAACCGGCGGTGCAGTGCAGAAAATGGCGACTGGGAGCGGCGGAGGGAAGGAAAATGGCGCTCGTGTGGGTGGGCCGACTATGTAGAATATGTAGTTATGAATATGTACCTTCCCATGTAGATGGGGTGATCGTGCGCGGGGGACCGTGCTCTTCCCAAAAAGATTGAAGATAAGCAGGTTTTGGGAAAAGCTGACCAAGGATGAGGAAAGAACAATTGGAGCACAGGTAGAGGAAATTCCAAAAAAGAAAAGAAAAGAAGAAATGGTCCAGCCGAGAAAAACGTCTCTCTCTCTCAAAGCAGCCCGTGTTGGGTAGCATGCAGGGCACTGTTAGAGTGGCCAATTTCTGGTAGGGAAATTCCTGCAGATTTGAGGGTCAGACTTGGGGATGGAGGGAACTCCAAAGGGTATAAAGCCACAGAATCCACCCTCCAGAACAGTCATTTTCTCCAGGGGGGACTCATCTTTGGCTTCTGGAGATTTGTTCCAATTCTGGAAGATCTCCAGGCCACATCTGGAAGCTGGGAGCCAAACGTACCATTTGTGTACAGTGGAACCTCGGTTTTCATTGCCTTCGGTTTTCATTGGTTTCGGTTTTCATCGATTTTTTCAGTGAAAAATTTGTCTCGGTTTTCATGGACTTGCCTCGGTTTTCATCAATTTGCAGTAAGGTGCAGGGGCTTGTGGAGAAAAATCACCCGGACAAAGCTATTGCAGGACGTGTCTGCAAATTGTTTAATGACAAAGTCTTGCCCCATTTCAGACAAATCTTAAAGAGACGTCAAAAACAGACCTCTTTGGACAGCTTTGTGGTGCGACATTGGCCCACTGGCTCTGAAGCTGGTCCTAGTGTTATTGGTCGAATCCCCACTACCGTCTTAGCCAGGTTTCAGAACACAAACTAACCAGGTTTGAGGGACGACCTCCCCGGTCGAATCCCCACTACCGTCTTAGCCAGGTTTCAGAACACAAACGACCTCAAACCTGGTTAGTTTGTGTTCTGAAACCTGGCTAAGATGGTAGTGGGGATTCGACCAGGGAGGTCGTCCCTCAAACCTGGTTAGTTTGTGTTCTGAAACCTGGCTAAGACGGTAGTGGGGATTCGACCATTGTTTGTTACTGTTTTCAGCATTAAACACTATGTTTATTCACCAAAAATGTGTTTTTGGTATGTTTTTTTGGAGTGCCTAGAACGGATTAATTCGATTCACATTGATTCCTATGGAAAAATTTGCCTCGGTTTTCTTCGGTTTCGGTTTTCATCGATTCTTTTCGGACAGATTACCAACAAAAACCGAGGTTCCACTGTATGTAGAATAGACTAGAAAGGTTTATTGTATACGACGGTACTACTGCAGTGCCATACAAGTACTGAGCAATAAAATGTTAGTTATACACAGATTAAAACAGTATACATCACAAGTCTAAAACCACCAGTCAACAGACTCAATTTTTCCAATATTTAAAAGCTCTTTAGCGTGGATTTGCCAGGCTGCCGGGGCAAAAGGCGCCATTTTATCGGAGACATAAGGGTCAGTATCAGATAACAGGAAAGCTAGTTTGTCGTGATCATAAAAAGGGAATGATTCCTGGGAAAGATCATATCAAGAAATTTGTCCCTAGGATCTCAAGATCAGGAACAGGTCAGGACAGAACGAGGAAAATCCTTCAAGATGGAGTTCCCGTGTTTGCAAAGATTTGGCAGCACGTCGTATATGCAATTGTTACACGCTTGAAGCCATGCCGAATCCAATTGGGATCTTGCTTCTTTTTCATGCCTCCAAAATTTCTTTGAAAGGAAGAATAAAGGCTTTGTGGCTCAGGGGAAAAAATGGTCCACCGTGGAGCTCCCTGGCATAGCCCCTTCCCTTTTGTAGCTGGGTGAGCTTCCAAGATAAGCTCCCAGGTTTTTTATATAGTTTCAAAGGGTTGTCACGTTTGTTTGCAGTAGAAGAGTCGGACTCGAATCCACCAGCATCTTAGGACTCAGTAAGATTTTCGGGGCATGAGCTTTGAAGAGTCAAAGTTCCCTTAATCTCACGAGAGTTTTGGTATCTGACAAAGGGACTTTTGACACTTCAAAACTCAGGCTCCGAAACTGTGGCCGGTCTCTAAGGCGTCACTGGACTCACATCTAGCTGTTCCCATTTTAGTATATTTGCTTTAGGACTTTGGGTGTTCCCTTGAGATACCATTGTGACAAGCATGGGCCAGGGAGCTGTTGATAATCATAATTAATAACAAATAGATCAGGGTGAGGTGATTTACCTGTGCTTATGTGCGTACCTGTACCACCCTTGACTTTTTATGCTCTCGCTGAACGGCAGCTCTTTATGAGAAACAAACGGCCGCTTGCCTTGGGTGCCTTAATCTTATGTAGAAGCAGAGCCCTCCCCCTCCCCCCCCCTTGGCTCGAAGGGAGACAAAGGGTCCCACGCACAGAACTCCAGATCATGTTTCAAAGCGGATCCAGCGTGTAGATGAAGCCGGAGTTGTCCTCTGTTGGCGAAATCTCGCCATGTGTTGCAAAACAAAGAAGGATAATGATCGCAGAACGGCTGTGGAAGCCGCTCAGAGGCCTCCTGGAAACCCTTGGAGGAGTGCGTGGGTCCCTTCAGGATACAGGGAGGTGTTGGGGTGGAATGAAAGGCAACCAACGTGTGGCAAATCCTCCGGTCAGCACTGCAGCTGTAGGAACTCGGGCACGGGCAATCTTCCCTTGGGCACAGAGCAGTTGCAAGTTTTGGGGATGGAAAAAGCCATTCAGGTTGTGGCTGGTTTGTGGCAATGCCTTAGTGTTTCCAAGGCAAGAGGCAAACCGAGGTGGTTGGTCGTTCCTGGACTCCGTATCGTGATCTGGGACTTCCTTGGTTGTCTCCCATGCCAGTCCTAACCGGGGCCCTTCTGATCTTCTGGAATCTGATGAGACCAGCTTAGCCTGGGCCATCCAGGTCACGGCGAGAGACCAAGAGAGGTCGTTTGCCATTGCCTGACTCTGTGGAGCAACCCTGGACTTCTTTGGTGGTCTCCCATCCCAGTACTGATCAGGACCGACCCTCTTTAGCTTCCAGGATCTGATGAGATGGGGGCCGGTTGGGCCATTGAGATGGACAGGCAAATCGCAGAGGAGCTTTCCTTCTTCAACCTCTTTGAAACTCCCAAGCTTCAGCCAGGCAGGAGAGCTCCTGCGTGGGTTGTGCCCTGTCTCAATTAGTGTGTGTCAGGGAGTCCCTTTCAGGTGGTCCCCCGGACAAAAAGGCCTCGGGCCGGCCTTGTGCACAGAAGGCAAACGCAGCCTCCCCATCCATCTGTATGCCTGGGTGTGGCCTTTTCGGTATTTCCCACGGCCATTGCCGCTGGGGGCAGAATGTGGGTGAATCATTGCCATCCCCATCTTGGACGGGCGTCTTTCCTTTCCTTGCTCCCGATTAATGTCTGCTTTGTGGAGCAACCCGGACTGTCAAGTTTCACAGAATGCGACAGAGCCGTTCGGTACTTGCTCTTATACCAGAGCCAGCGTGGTGTCGTGGTTAAGAGCAGGTGCACTCTAATTTGGGGGACTGGGTTTGATTCCCTGCTCTGCCACTTGAGCCGTGGAGGCTTATCTGGTGAACCAGATTAGCTTGTGCACTCCCACACACAACAGCTGGGCGACGTTGGGCTAGTCACAGCACTTCGGAGCCCTCTCAACCTCACCCACCTCACAGGGTGTTTGTTGTGGGGCGGGGGGGGGGGGGGAGAAAGGAGATTTGTAAGCCCCGTTGAGTCTCCTTACAGGAGAGAAAGGGGGGTATAAATCCAAACTCCTAGTTCTCCTCTTAATACGGAGGTCACAAAAGTCGACAACAGCTGCCCACTGAAGGTGCCCGGTGCTCCTACCTCTAGAAGCCCCAGACCTGTGGTCCTGCTAGGAAATGCCTGGAGATTTGGGGAGGGGGTGGAGCTTGAGGAGGGTGGGAGGGATTTAATAGAGCCAAAAAGCCCACCCTCCAAAGCAGCCATTTTCTCTATCTCCTGGACATCAGTTCCAATTCCAGAAGATTTCCAGCCGCCACCTGGAAGATGTCAACTGCACAGGCTGTGCCTAGGATTGCCAAACTCTCGGGGGTGGCTGGAAATCTCCTATAGTTATAACTGGTCCCCAAGCGACGGAGATCAGCTTCCCTGGAGAAAATGGCCACTCTGGTAAGAGCACTCCATGCCATTATGCCCCATAGAAGTCCCTCCTTCCCAAACCCTGTCCTCCTCAGGCTCCATCCTCCAGATCTCTAGATATTCCTCTACTCAAGAGCTGGCAACCCTAGCTGTGTCTACTCACCCCAATGGAGCAGCAGTGGCGTAGGAGGTTAAGAGCTCGTGTATCTAATCTGGAGGAACCGGGTTGGATTCCCCGCTCTGCCGCCTGAGCTGTGGAGGCTTCTCTGGGGAATTCAGATTAGCCTGGGCACTCCCACACACGCCAGCTGGGTGACCTTGGGCTAGTCACAGCTTCTCGGAGCTCTCTCAGCCCCACCCATCTCACAGGGTGTTTGTTGTGAGGGGGGAAGGGCAAGGAGATTGTCAGCCCCTTTGAGTCTCCTGCAGGAGAGAAAGGGGGGATATAAATCCAAACTCTTCTTTAACTAAGACAGTGGCGTACTGCCCACGGGGCAGGGGGGCGCAATGCCCCAGGCAGGGGTGGGGCCGGGGCGGGGCGGGGCAGGCAGCAGCGGGGCGCGGGGCACGTGCAAGTCCTGGGCGCAGTTCCCCCTCACTCCGCCCCTGAACTAAGAGGTGGTTTGCATCTCTTATTTGCACTATCTTTGTAAGGTCGAGAGCGGAAGCTGAAGATAGACGGCAGCGCGTTGGTCGGGTTGTCAGCTCCAGGCTGGGAAATTCCTGAAGATTTTCGGGTTGGAGCCTGTAGAGGGCCGGGTTCAGGGAGGGAGTTTAGCAGGGTTATAATGCCATGGACTTCATCCTCCAAAGCAGCCATTTCCTCCCAGAAATTGATCTCTGTTGTCCAGAGGTCAGTTGTCATTCTGGGAGTTCTTCGGCCCTTACCTTGGCCATTTGGCCCCTTTCTTGCCCCAACTCTGCCCCAGCCCCACTGACATTCTTTGAGACCCACCTGTGGTGTTTTCTGTTGCTTTTCTCCACTGGGAAATTGGTGCCAACAAACCACTCCTTCCCTCCTAGGTCTTGTTCAACAGTGAGGTTATTTTGCAAGCATTCGCTCTTCTGGAGCAAATTCCTTCTCTTTTACACTTGTTAAAAGTCAGTAGGGGGGCCAGAAGGGGGAGATGCTTAACAAAGGCCTCGGCAGTCCCTGTGTCGCTCAAACCCAGATGATGCTTTTACAAAACCTTAAAATTGTGAACAAAACGGAACATGCTGAAGAAATGTTTGCGCTGTGGTCTCT
>NW_025950640.1:0-13514 GCF_021028975.2 Sphaerodactylus townsendi
AGCCCCTTGGGGATGGGGCGGTCTATCAATCGAAAAAATAAATAAAAATAAATAAAATAAGAACATAAGAACGAGCCTGCTGGATCAGACCAGAGTCCATCTAGTCCAGCTCTCTGCTACTCACAGTGGCCCACCAGGTGCCTTTGGGAGCTCACCTGCAGGATGTGAAAGCAATGGCCTTCTGCTGCTGCTGCTGCTCATAAGAACATGAGAACAAGCCAGCTGGATGAGACCAGAGTCCATCTAGTCCAGCTCTCTGCTACTCACAGTGGCCCACCAGGTGCCTTTGGGAGCTCATGTGCAGGATGTGAAAGCAATGGCCTTCTGCTGCTCCTGCTGCTCCTGAGCACCTGGTCTGCTAAGGCATTTGCAATCTGAGATCAAGGAGGATCAAGATTGGTAGCCATAGATCGACTTCTCCTCCATAAATCTGTCCAAGCCCTTTTTAAAGCTATCCAGGTTAGTGGCCATCACCACCTTTCATGGGTAGCTATGTTGTTTGCAGTCGAAGTGCAAAACTTGAATGCCACTGGACTGCTATCTTGCACTCCAACTGCAATTTCCTAAATGTTGTTGCTGGAGGGAAGTGATGTCAAGTCACAGCCGATTCATGGCGACCCCAGTAGGAGCTCCTTGACGACCTCACGTTATAGCTAAGCACCACCTCCTGAACAACTGCGATTCTTCGCACTAGCTACTTTAGAAAGCTCTGCAAACCGCAGCATGAGTGTTCAAAAGAGATTATTGTAGATGGAGGCGTTTTACACAGTGGTGGGATCCAAAATTTTTAGTAACAGGTTCCCATGGTGGTGGGATTCAAACTGTGTTGTAGCGCCAATGGGGCTGGGCGGGGCACGACGGGGGCGTGGCCGGGCATTCTGTCGTTTTCTGTCGTCCAGGGCTCAAAACAGCCCAGGTTTAGCTCCTTTCACATATTCCTGATGGCCAAATCAATACCCTTTCTCAAACGCAACGGGGGAGGAGAAGAAAGGTAAAGACAAAAAAGAGACTTCTCTATTGCCCCCAAATGACATCCAGGCAGCAAATAAGACCGGCCTCGGCCTTTGAGAGCAGGTATTAACTCTGAGCGGGGCCAGTGGTGGGATCCAAAAATTTTAGTAACAGGTTCTCATGGTGGTGGGATTCAAACTGTGGCGTAGCGTCAATGGGGCTGGGCAGGGCACGATGGGGGCGTGGCCGGGCATTCTGGGGGCGGGGCATTCCTGGCCGGGGCTGTGGTAAGGACGCAGCCGCTGCACCGGTCTTTTGGCGGGAAACGAATGCACGCAGGCGCAGGCTGCCATGCACGCCGGTGCACCTCCTGCTAGACTGCTTCAAGTTCTGCGCGCTACTGCTGAGAGGAGGGGCGTAACTAAGGCAAAAATCACGTGGCAAAATCACCCATTAGTAACCCCCTCTCGGCACACACAAATAATTAGTAACCTACTCTCGGGAACCTGTGAGAACCTGCTGGATCCCACCTCTGGTTTTACATTTTCAAATTACCGATTATGGAACCTCTCGGTCTTAATTCACAACTTGTGTTGGCACCAATCTTTTTGAGCCCGTGGGCACCTTTAGGATCCTGATGCAGCTTGGTGGGCGGAGCCACAAAACGGTCACCACAAAATGGCTGCTGTCCTTCAGTCACAAAGTGGAGATCTGTGTGCCGTGGCGGCATCATTTAAAAAATCTGTACAGCCAATCAAATCGCCAGTCACCAATCAGAAGCCACGCTAGGCAAAAGCCCCACCTAATCTGACCCATTTTCTAAAACCACTTGGTGGGTGTCAAGGAAGGTGGCCCTGTTGGGGGCCCCCGACTTAGAATCATAGAGTTGGAAGAGACTCCAAGGGCCATCAAGTCCAACCACTTGCAATGCAAGAACACACAATCAAAGCACTCCTGACAGATGGCCATCCAGCCTCTCTTTAAAAACCTCCAAAGAAGGAGACTCCACCACACTCCGAGGTAGCGCACTCCACTGTCGAACAGCCCTGACAGTCAGGAAGTTTTTCCTGATGTTTAGGTGGAATCTCTTTTCTTTCACCTTGAACCCATTACTCCTGCTTCTAGTTTCCGGAGCAGCCGAAAACAAGCTTGCTCCCTCGCCAACATGACATCCCTTCAGATATCTAAACATGGTTATCATGTCCGCCCTTAACCTTCACTTCTCCAGAGTAAACATCCCCAGCTCCCTAAATCTCTCCCCGTAGGGCACGGATTCCAGACCTTTGACCATTCTGGTTGCCCTCCTCTGGACCTGTTCCAGCTTGTCAATATCCTTCTTGAATTGCGGTGCCCAGACTTAATAGACTTCATCTGTTTAGAATATATAATTGCACCCTCCTGTTTCTGAACGGTGCCCTGTTGAACGATTTGGGGGAGGGGGGGCTTGTGCGTGAACGCATGCAGGTAAACAAGCAGAAAAGGAAATCTGGTTTTTTAGGGGGTGGGGGATTCCACTTGTAACCCCTGTGTCAGAATGGGATGACCCAGAAAGGGGAGGAGTCTGAAAAGAAGCGGAATGCTGCAGAACTCATGAGGTTGGAAGAAGCGAGGCTACCAGGCTGGGACCTGGATTGATTTTATTAAGCCCTTAACACCTTGTTTAAGGTAACTGCAATGTTGCGGGGAACTAGTGGGAAGGGAGTTTATTTTTTTTTGCTACATTGTAAACGTTAGAATTTATTGTTTCAGGGTTTTTGTGTATGTAAATGCTGAGAGTTTTCTGGGAACCTTCAACACCTTGGATCCCGTTCACCCAGCCTCTGAAGTCTTCAAAACCAACCACCAGCAAAGAAGGATTGGACTCGGCAATATCAGTAGACTGTAAATATTAAGGACTCGAAAATGCAAACCGAACAGGACTGTAAAGTGTTAAATGTTAAATGTTTTAAAAGTGTTATTTGTTAAGAGAAGTAAACTGTTTTGTTTAAACTTAGGCCCCTTCCGCACACGCAAAATAATGCGTTTTCAAACCACTTTCACAACTGTTTGCAAGTGGATTTTGCTATTCCGCTCAGCTTCAAAGAGCACTGAAAGCAGTTTGAAAGTGCATTATTCTGCATGTGCGGAATGAGCCTTAGTTCTTTGCAACTCCTTCCAAGCACTGCCCCACAGAACCCACAGAAAGAGGTTACACACTCACCTTTCATACCACTCCCTTCTTCCTGGAATGTGTTACGAGCAGAAGTCTGATCTTCTAAGTGTTCACTCCCACCACTTCCCGAAGAGGCTACACTGCTTTGAGGCGACAGGGGCGCGTGATCGGAAGGGAGGCCCTGAGATCCTCTCGCACGCAAGTCCTCGTGAGACATCCATCCGTGTCCGAGAGGCTGACTGGGCACGGTCATGGGCGGGGTAAGGGACACAGACCGCTTCAGTGGGCTGTGGTGGGTCTGGCTCGAGAGAACTGAAACAACAGAAAAAGTTTAAAAATTAAAACACGGTATTGTGTTCCTCTCCTTCCCATTTCTCAGCAAATCACACCTTCAGTGAGCCAGTGTGGCGTCGTGGTTAAGAGCAGGTGCGTTCTAATCTGGAGAACCGGGTTTGATTCCCTGCTCTGCCACTTGAGCTGTGGAGGCTTATCTGGTGAACCGGATGTGTTTCCACGCTCCTACGTTGCTGCTGGGCGTCCTTGGGCTAGTCACAGTTCTTGGGAGCTCTCTCAGCCCCACCTCACAGAGTGTTTGTTGGGGAGGGGGAGGGAGACTGTAAACCCCTTTGAGTCTCCTTACAGGAGAGAAAGGAGGGGATATAAATCCAAAATCTTCTTCTTGCTGCCCCTCACACCAACTGACCTCAAAAGCTTGCTAGATTTATTATCTCTATATATAAAAATCTAACAGTGTGTTTGTCCCTGATGGTCTCCCTCAGAAGCTGCTGGACGGATCGCCCCCAAATTTTCACAGGACGTCCCTCCCTGTTGCGGGCAGGTAATCGGACCTTCAAATCGCCGAAAGTCCATACCTGAGCCAGGTAAAACGTCTTTTCCTGGCGCACCAGGCCATGAAGCTGGCTGTGTTTAACTGTCACCCTTAGAATGTTCGTGCAGCCTGTCTGTCTGTGGCCTGAGGGCTTGGGATGAGGGCTTAGGACAGTGGTGGTGAACCTTTGGCACTCCAGATGTTATGGACTACAATTCCCATCAGCCCCTTCCAGCATGGCCAATTGGAGTGCCATAACATCTGGAGTGCCAAAGGTTCGCCACCACGGGCTTTGGATGTTCGCACAGATGGGCAGAGATGAGCAATGAAAACAGTAAATAGGTAACACTGTTAGGTAATACGAGTGGAAGTGAAACACATACACACTTTGCCATGTGAGATGTCAGGTGGCGTCACCCCCCCACACACGCAGGTAACTTTCACTCTCTGTGCCTCACCCACTGCTACCACACAACACACATCCAGCTCATCCTCACACACCTCACTCTGCCCTCTCTCACATCCAACCACCACTTATCCACTTCCTCACCCATATTCGCCACAGTTCTCTTTTACTAAAAGCAAGCTGGAGTTTGCCTTTTTCTTCTAAGAAAATCCGCGGGGTGGGGGCGAACCAACACTACCGGCTCCGCTTCTTTTGCACGTGGCCCTTTAAGAACCCAGGGAGCTGGCCTCGATCTGAGCGCCTCACCACCCAGTTCTGCCTTACCCAAGCCAGGACTTTGCGTGTCAACCAGCCTCATGGACAGCGGGATTCGCACTCTGGACAGTTCCGTTGTGGAATGGGAAGGGTTACCTTATACTAAAAAAAACAAGACAGCACCATATAACGATGTGCATTGAAAAGGGAAAGAGGGATTCCATTTGACCACCCCAAAAGGCTATGCTGGGGATCATTGGACCTGCATGGACATCTGTGTGGATTGCGGACTGTGATGAGACGGACAATTGCCACAGCAACGCGTGGCTGGGCCTGCTAGTTACATATAATACTAACTTGCCGGATGGAATTGCAGCTGGAAAAACCAAGACCCGGAACTTCCATCCTTCTCTGGGTTCCTTGGGACCGTCTTTCTCAGCAGTCCCAACCTTTTTGAGCCTGCAGGCACACTGGGAATTCCAACACAAAAATGGCTGCTGCAGGAGGTGGAGGAGCCGGCCACAAAATGGTCGCCACAAGCTAACTTCAGCAACCAAGTGAAGATTCTTGTGCTGTGGTGGGAAACTGCTGCCAAAGCAGCATTTTTAAACATTGGCACCATTCACCAAATGTCCAGTATTCAGTTAGAAGCCTTGCTGGTCCCTTCCACTAAGAATGATCACTAGGGGGCTTTCCCCACTGACAGAGTTGTACTGGTTTCTACCTAGGTTCGCCTCAGTGAATCCCCACTGCCACCGAGCTCAACATTGTTTTGTCTCAGCCCCCCCTCCCCCCCTCAGAACTGCGACATCCTTGTCGCAGTTATGAACTACACTTTTCTGCCGGAACAAGGTCAATACCGCTTCGAAGCTTCGAAGTGGGGAAGCATCGAAACGACACCTCATCCGTTCAACCAATCACGAGCCGCTTTTGTGGCATGCGCAGAACGGGAGAGTCGTGGCGGGCAGAAAGCCCATGTAACTGTAAACTGTAAAAACTGTAAAAAAAAAAAGAACGTTCCCGTTTCCCGCTGTAACACAAGCGCCAATCACGATCGAGGAGCGAAACAGGCACCAAGATGATCCCGCCCACTTAGCTCGGTTCCAGGGGGCCAACTCAGTTGCTGTGGGGACAGCCTGGAATCGCCCTCTACTGACGGGAACTGAGTCGACCTTAGCTCCCTTCTGTAGTGGGGAAAGTCCCTGGGAGTCAGAAAAGATGCGGGGGGGGGGGTACGGTGCCCATGGGCCCCACGTTGGGGACCCCTGTTGGGGACTGCAGCCTCATCTGAATCCATGCCTAGTCCATCCTGGAGACTATGGTGAAAAGAGACCCAACAATTTCTCTAAACCTTGGAAAACATCTCTCTGGCCCCTTCTGCACATGCCGAATAATGCACATTCAATCCACTTTCACAACTGTTTGCAAGTGGATTCGGCTATTCCGCACAGTAAAATCCAGCTTGAAAGTACATTGAAAGTAGATTGAAAGTGCATTATTCTGCATGTGCGGAAGGGGCCCATGCTCCTCGCAAACGTTTACCTGAATCATTTACCTGTATTTTCTGAGGGGGGTTATTTATTTTGGGGCCAGGGACCAGTCTGTTCCCCTTTTCCTTGTTACCGAGTATGTCAGTCGCTGAGCATGCAAATAGGTTTGACGGGACAGACCGGTTTTTAGTATGTTGGTTGCTAAGCATGCAAATAGATTCGAGGAAACAGACTGGTTTTAGGACCGCCGCTGTTACAAAGGCACTGCCATCTGCCTTAAATAGCCCCTATGGCCCCTTCCGCACATGCAGAATAATGCACTTTCAATCCACTTTCAATGCACGCTGCAGCTGGATTTTACTGTGCGGAAAAGCAAAATCCACTTGCAAACAATTGTGAAAGTGGACTGAAAGTGCATTATTCTGCTTGTGCGGAAGGGGCCTAGAGGAAGTTCTTCAGAGGAAGGACTTTCCAAAGAAGTATGTGTGAGCCACCCACCCCAAGTAAAAGAAGTCTGTAAGCTTCCCAAGCCATGGCCCTACCCTTCTAAACTTTCAGAGATACCTGTATCACCTGTGCTATCAAAGGGGTTCAGAAAACATCTAGACAGAGACAGGTGTTTGCGGAGGGGTGGGTACCTACTTTATCACGATTTGATGACACGAACTGCCTCAAACAGTCTAGACCAGCTGGTAGTGAAGAGTTCAGGGGAGCAGAACTTCTTGTTTCTCTGCTAAAAAATAAGGTACCTCGACCTCTACTGTAACATGGATATTATTAGGGTGTTGTGAGTTTTCCGGATTGTATGGCCGTGTTCCAGTCGCATTTTCTCCTGACGTTTCGCCTGCATCTGTGGCTGGCATGCAGGCAAAACGTCAGGAGAAAATGCTACTGGAACACGGCCATACAATCTGGAAAACCCACAACACCCTAGTGATTCTGGATGTGAAAGCCTTCGACAATACATGGATATTATTGCTGCGTCAGCTGCATTGGCTGCATTGGCTTCCAGTAGAGTTCCGAATCATCTTCAAGGTGTTGGTGCTGACCTTTAAGGCCTTATGCGGCCTGGGACCATCGTATCTTCGAGACCGCATCACCCCATATGTCCCTACACGGCCTCTTCGATCGGTAGAGGCCAATTTACTGGTGGTCCCTGGCCCCTCGATGATGCGGCTGGCCTCCACGCGGGCCAGGGCCTTTACGGCTCTGGCCCCGGCCTGGTGGAACGCTCTCCCTCCAGCTGTCCAGGCCCTGCGGGACCTTGGTGAGTTCCGCAGGGCCTGTAAGACGGAGCTGTTCCGCCGGGCCTTTGGAGGGACCAGCCGCTGATAGTGCCCCCCTCTTTTTTAGGCCCTTACATCCGGGCCGTTTGTCATCTAATAGGACTCGCCGCTCCTCCCTCTAGGGGAGGGGACTTTGAAAATTGAGTTGCTGGACGCCACTTATCTTTAAATTTGTATTTATTATATTAGTATATTTAGTTTTATTGTTCTTATAGCTGCTTTTAAAGGTTTTAGTTATCTTACAATTGTACCACACTACATGTTGTACACCGCCCAGAGCCCCTCGGGGACAGGGCGGTATAAAAATTCCAAAGTATAAATAAATAAATAAATAAATAAATAAATAAATAAATAAATAAATAAATAAATAAATAAATAAATAAATAAATAAATTGCTGAAGAAACTCAAGTTAAAACTTATATCCAGCATCTTGGAAGAGTTCTTGGGGCGAGCACAATTTTTTAAAAAAATGTTCGGATTGGGGTTTTTATAGTCCCAGAAATTTTTGAAACCCCTTCCCTCCAAAACCCAGTTTCTAATGTAGGCTTCTTCAGGTTTTCCCAAAATTGTCGGGTGTATTAGACCCCCCCAAAATCCCTGCTGCCTCCGATGTCCACGCGGAGCTGGGATGCGGCAAAGTTGGCGGTGGGTTCGAAGCAGCCCGAATCATGCCGAATTTTTTCGGCATAATTCGGGATCTGCTTTTTGGATACCTTTAAACGGCTGCCATTTTTCAGGTGAATCTCGACCCCTGACCCCCCACAAAAATTACCAATAAAGTTTTTTTCGGGGTCCCCCCCACCCCAGTTCGGTTTTTAGCCGGAAGACCACCCCTGGTTCTCAGCACCCTTTTTGGTTAACCTAATCTGAATCTTGACTGCCAGGGGAAACAATCACAGAAAGAAGAAACACAGATCAAACCATCAGCCAAGATATTCCATTAAGGACGCGTTTCAGAGGATAACCCAGTAGGTCTGTGGTAGAACAGCTAGATTTCAGTCAAATAGCGTCTTAGGGACCAACAAGTTTTTTGGGGGTATGAGCTTTTAAGAGTCAAAGTCATAAATATTTTAGTCTTTTTTCAATGATACCAAATGAAATGTCTGATATATGTAAACTTCCATTTCTGCTGGATAACTCTGATGCTAAAATTAGCGATGTGGTAGCCAATCGTTTATTAGAAGTTCTACGTAATGAATATCTTATAACTTTACACTGGATTTTTATCTTTTATCTTTGTCTTTTATTATTGGAATAGTTGTATATGTTTATATGGCAATTTTATCTTATTCTTTGCCTAATGAAGGCTGATAATAATAATATTAAGAGCCAAAGTAAAACATAAGAACATAAGAACATAAGAACTAGCCTGCTGGATCAGACCAGAGTCCATCTAGTCCAGCTCTCTGCTACTCACAGTGGCCCACCAGGTGCCTTTGGGAGCTCACGTGCAGGAGGTGAAAGCAATGGCCTGCTGCTGCTGCTGCTGCTCCTGAGCACCTGGTCTGCTAAGGCATTTGCAATCTGAGATCAAGGAGGATCAAGATTGGGAGCCATAGATTGACTTCTCCTCCATCAATCTGTCCAAGCCCCTTTTAAAGCTATCCAGGTGAGTGGCCATCACCACTTCCTGTGGCAGCATATTCCAAACACCAATCACACATTGCGTGAAGAAGTGTTTCCTTTTATTAGTCCTAATTCTTCCCCCCAGCATTTTCAATGGATGCCCCCCAAAGTAGATCTGATGAACGGACCTTTGACTCCGGAGTGCAGCCTTGGCAGGAGGAATTTTGGGGAGGGGTACAAGGCCACAGAGTCCACCCTCCAAAGAAGCCATGTTCTCCCGGGGAACCGATCCCTGCAGTCTGGAGACCAGGCCTAATTCTGGGAGATCTACAGGCCCCACCTGGAGGTTGGCGTCCCTATTTGAACCTGGTACCACCTTGCCCCTTTCTTACAACAGGTTTAAATATGCTTGCTGATCAAGTTCCTTGAAATCAAATTGACACACGAGCATGTGAAGCTGAATCAGACCACCGGCTCGTCAAAATCGGCATTGCCTGCTCAGACTGGCAGGATCTCAAACGGAGATCTTTCACACCACCTCCCACCCGGGGCCTTTCAACTGGAGGTGCCAGGGGATTGAACTTGATATCTTTTGCCTGCCAAGCAGTCGTTTTTGCACAGAGAGGCGGCCCCTTCTGTACTCCTCCTACACCTTTGCTCCACAGGCCTTGTTTTGGCTGCTGGATTATTTGTGTAGGCTCAAACAAGCGAATTCCCGTCCCTCCAAATTACAGACACCAAAATTAGGAAGCCGGCAGGGGGTGGGGGGTGAGTGAGAGTGAGAGTGAGAGAAAAGAAAGAATTACTCAGCTGAAATTATTGTTCCACAGCAAAGGGATCTAAAAAGGGAAAGCAGAGAAACCCAAAGGACAACATTGTCTTCAAAGCAAACCATCAAGGAAAAAAAGCTGGTTGCGGGGGAAACTGGAGAGATGATTTCAAAATCGGTATTTTTAAAGCCTCAGAGTTCAAGCAGAGAAGACAGAGGTTGTTTCCCCGCTTACCATCGACCACCCTTTGCTGCGCGCTACTCTCAGCGCGTGTCATTTCTGGAGCGCCCCCAGGCTTCCCCATGCAGAGCGCGGGGTCATCAAAATGATGCGGCTGGCCTCCACACGGGCCAGGACCTTTACGGCCCTGGCCCCGGCCTGGTGGAACACTCTTCCTCCAGCTGTCCGGGCCCTGCGGGATCTTGGTGAATTCCGCAGGGCCTGTAAGACTGAGTTGTTCCGCCGGGCCTTTGGAGTGTCCAGTCGCTGAGGTGCACCCCCCGCCCCCGCTTCCTTGCTTCCTTGCTTTGCTCCTTGGCCCTTTTGCTCCCTATCTTTTATAATTTATTTTTGTATATTTACTGTTAATTTTAGGGAGGAGTCCGGCCGCTCCCTTCTTTTTGGGGGTGGTTTTAAAGGAATTGGGTTACGGGACGCCATTACTATTGTTATTGTTTTTGACTGCTGTTTAAATGGTTTTAATGGTTTTAATGGATTTTAGTGTATATGGTCACTTTGTGACCCTTGTTTTATATTGTATATAGATTAGTGTTGTACAGCGGCCAGAGCCCCTTGGGGATTGGGCAATCTATAAATAAATAAATAAATAAATAAATAAATAAATAAATAAATAAATAAATAAGGCGCCGTTTTGAGGAGCGCCAGGAATTACGCGCGCTGAGGGGGCGCAAGAGCGGTAGCGTCGGGGCGGCTGCTTTGTCGCTGCCCCTGTAGTGGGGAGTGCCACGGGACCTTGCGCTACTTGGCGAGAGTAGCGCACAGCAGATGGTAAGTGGGGAAACGACCACTGGCCCTTTCCACAAAGCACAAATAAATTGTCTTGAGGACGTTAAAAAGAAGCGTTTTGGGGAGGAACTCTGCACATCTTTCCCCCCAAGGCGTTTTATTTCTGCTCAACCCAAGTTTTTGTAAAGATGCTAAACTAGTGATCTTTTTTCCTCGTGATGGGTTAAGATGTTTCTTGCACACTGTGCAGAAAGAAGGAAACGTCTTATTTTTCCCGCCCGGGCTTGTAACATCCTGTGTATATGTCGTTTTTCCTTTTTTTTCGTTTTGAGGGAGGCGTCTTTGAAGTTACAGTGACTTTAATAATGCACATATTTCCGATTCTCATATCGTGTCATCGTAGCTTCGAAGACACCTCCCTCAAACCAAAAAAGAGAGAGAAAATGACACGTGCACAGGATCGCCAGTCCAAACTAACTTTATTCCTGTACATTATACAGTAAAATTGTGGGCAGATGTGTGGCAAGCAGAGGAAATCTCTGAGGGAAATTTTCACCGAATGGCCGGTGACACGAATCACGAACGGGAGAAAATGGTGGGCACGAGCTGTGGTGAAAACGAAAGTAAGAGCTAGTGGAGGGGGTGGGGAGGCGGGAAAAAGAGTTATTTTCCCTGGCAACACATTTTTTGCCTGTGCTATGTGGACAAAAAAAGTCAAAACGGTTCTTGTTAAAATGTCTGAAAGACGTATTATTCGTGCTGTGACTAAAGGGTCAGAGACAACCGCAAAAATCTTTCTATGTTCCAGTGGAGAAACAGTAACTCATAGGCAGACAGAATCCCGGTTCTCTCCTCTGTTTCAAATAATCTTCTTGAGCGCGTTGAGCTACAAAAATTTCACAAACTCATAGTAAACAATTCATAGCATTTTATATCTAACAAGACCACACAAAACAACCGAGATTCTGTTTGCCTGTGATCAACATTCCCGAACAAATTGTGCTTCAATAGCTTTAAAAGCAACGCTTGGCTCTAACTACTAGGAATGGAAAAATTCTCTTTTATACAGCTATTGCTGCAATAGGTTTAAAAATATTGCATATTGTTAACAAAGAAGAAGATTTTGTTCCATAATCTTACAAATATCGCTAACAAAGAAAAAGATTTTTGATATATATCCCCCCTTCCCTCCTGTAGGAGACTCAAAGGGGCTTACAATCTCCTTTCCCTCCCCCCCCAACAAGCACCCTGTGAGGTGGGTGGGGCTGAGAGAGCTCTGAAGAACTGTAACTAGCCCAAGGTCACGCAACTGGTGTGTGTTGGAGTGCACAAGCTAATCTGGTTCACTAGATAAGTCTCCACAGCTCCGCAGCGGGGAATCAAACGGTTCTCCAGATTAGAATGCACCTGCTCTTAACCACTATACCACACCGGCTCTCTGGTTTATTACATATATGCTGATGACCTCTGACATTTCATGGTTAATTCAGAAAAACTGGTACAATATGCATAGCTTTAGCTGTACAAAAAATGGTACAATTAAAACGTATGTTTAATTGTTGAGGAAATGCTTCCCATTTGATTTTCCAGCCTCAACCCGTTTTTGGTATTTCTAGATGTTTTACGTGTCACCCTTCATTTCGGCATACGTCAGTCAGTTGGCTGGCCTGGTGAAATACCAAACATTCTGATTCAGTTTCATTTCCTGCAAAAACCGTGGCCTCGATTGACCTCGGAGAGGATAAAAGTCAAAGGGAAGCAACGTGTCGTATTTATGGAAACATGACTTCATACCATTCTGTGGCAATACAACAACCAACACTGAATTTTTTCAAAAAATAATTAGCGTCGGTATCAAACGTGTTGGCAGCTCAAGTATTTTTTCCCCTACGGGAAGTTAATCCTGTACCCGCCAAAAAAAACCACCATTGAACATTATTTGACTGATAATCGCACAAGGATTGTTTTCTTTTTCGCGGACAAATGCTCAAATGACAGCTGGTAGGCCTTTCACCACTTGGCTTGCTGAAGGCCCCGGATTCAAATCCCGGCACCTGCAGTTGAACGCCCCAGGCAGGAGGTAATATGAAAGAACTCCGCCCGAGACCTTGGAGAGCAGCTTCCAGTCCGAGTAGGCAATTCTGACCTCGGGCTGTTTCAGTATAAAGCAGCTTCCTGTGCATTTTGAAGATTCACGGATCTTCTAGCATCCCCGAGAATTCAGGCTGGACTAAGTTCCAGGCTTAGCCAGTGGTAGGAAGTAGCGTCAACTCCTAGATGCCTTATGGTGACCATGGTCGATTCCGCACTTGTGTTATCGACCTAAGTTCGAGCTGCGTTCGACCTAAGTGCTCCGCACAACCACTGGGATCGATGTGGTTTTGTACCAGCTTCGCCCCGTGTAACGGTCAAATTTCCGACTCCAGTTGGGAACTACTACTTTTTCAGGGAACCATGCTCGAACTCAGCTCGATTCCAGTAAAGTGCGGGATCTCTGGTGCCAGGAGTCCCCCATTCAGCCAATCACAGCTAAGTGTTTCGGGCATGCGTACAGCTGGCCAATCAAAAAACGCCACCTTCGTCCCTCCATTCCTGTGGCAGTTTTTTTATAACGTGTGTGGGGATAGACGGAACATGGCTGTAGAACAGTAGCCAATCGGAACGGAGCGGCGAAGAGACACAGGATGATCCCGCCCTCCGAGTTGGGATCAAGCTGGTTGCAGTGGGGAACAACAACGCTTCGACCTAGGTCAGTACCCTTCCCAGGGAACTGGGTGGAACCTATTTTACTCGTATGCGGAATCGCCCCTTGTCTGGTTTTCAAGGCAAGAGATGAACTTCC
>NW_025950641.1:0-13510 GCF_021028975.2 Sphaerodactylus townsendi
AACCACACAGCACCCCAGTGATTCCGGCTGTGAAAGCCTTCGACGATACATATGTATTATATTATTTATATATGTATATAATCAATGTATATAATATATGTATATAATCAACAACTCTTTTAAACAATAGAATAAATAGGTGAGTTGGACTTACTGTGAAGGTGTCCTCTAACCATCCAAGCTGGTTAGGTCACATCTCCAACTGTTCAGGAGGGGCTATGCAAATCTTTACAGCTCTTCTGGACTGCAGAGGGCTTTCCTATCCAGGCATACAAAAGCACCGTTGCACAACATTAAATCCACACTCCCTAAATTTTCTTTACCAGGGTGAGAAACTTGGATGACTTTGCCCCACTGAAGAAAAGACACCTTCACCGTCTTTCTCCTCCAGTGGGGCTTCATCATCAATTAGCTTAAACTACTTTGATAAGAGAGATTCATGAAACAGTAATTTACTAACAACCATAAACAAAAGTAGTATACTTTTGCTGGAATCAAACAGTGGTGCAGGGCTGCTGTTTCAATGCTCTGTACAAGAGCTTCCTAGAGCCGCTTGTCTGGCTGCTTTGAGAGACAGAATGCTGGATGATGGACTCAGGGTCCAGTCCACTGGGACAGTTCTGACATTTTTACAAACACTAAAGTACTACATGGACAACACAGCATATATATTCTTGGAACTAATCCTGCTTTTTATAGGGTTGCCCTTTTTTCTGACAGGCAGAAATGTAGCTGGGAACATTTTTCTCATCACCGAGTCTCCATAACAGGAAATGCAGGATCTGTTGAATTTTCTGCCTTCCATGCCGCTGTTTAAAGCATGGGAGATATGCCAGATAGAAGTAAGGAGTAAGGAGATCACAAGCACTGAGACTTCTCTTTTGTGCTGACTATACTGCACGGCATGGGTCAGGAACTTGAACTTCCTTTGGAAGGATGAACCAAGTGGGAGATGGCAGGGTTGCTGGGTTATGACCCCATTCAGGCAGGATGTTTCATTTCTAGTTAAATGATTGCAGGAATGATCACTCTGGGTTATTCATAGCAAGCTGGTGCTTTCTGCTCAATTTGGGGGAGCTATTTCCTTGATTAGTGCCATATAAATTCAGTTTCCACAAGTCAGTGACAGACACAGGAGCTTCAGAACTTGACATAGAACTGTGCAAACTATGTCCAGTTCTATATTAAATTACTAGCGGGGCCCGGGCATGCGTTGCTGTGGCTTATTGTGGTGAAATGGGAAAGGAACAGTAGCAGCAAATCAACTGCAGAGGCCAGCAGTACGCGCTCATGCAAACACGCAGCCTAATACTGTGCGATGTCATTGATGTGTGTGCCTGCATTCCTGGGGGGCGGGGTGGGTGGGTGGGTGGAATGGACATCTAGGCTGGCTGATCATGATCCTGTACCTGGGAGTAAGTTTGGTTGGTGGCAATAGGTGTCGCTTCTGAGGAAACCCTCTGAGGGGGGTGACACAGCCATTCAAAGTATGTCACGATTGCTGTACCGAGCTTACTCCTGAGTAATGTGTGCCTGGTTTTCTTAACTGTAACCGCAGTATTCAGGGAATCTAGGGTGCCTGGCCCCTCCCTCCCGTCCCTTGCATGTTGCCCCTTACTGTCTTCCCTCCCTAACTTCTCTTCCCTTGCATGCCACCCCTCCCCCTCCCTCCCTTCCCTTTCCCTCCGCTAGGGTGGGTGGGTCATATCAAGATGCTGGGCCCCCTGCCTCCCCTCCCTTGCATGCCACCCCTCACTCTCTCCCCTCTCTCACTTCTCTTCCCTTGCATGCCTCCCCCTCCGTCCCTTTCCTCTCCCTCCCTCTCTTCCCTTGCATGCCACCCCTCCCTCTCCCTCCCTTCCCTCTCCCTCGTGTGTATGTGTGTGTATGTGTTTCACTTCCACTCGAGTTACTGCCTATGTACTGTTTTCACTGCTCATATCTGGTCATCTGAGTGAACATTCCAAGCTGCACGAACATTCTAAGGGTGACAGTTACACACAGGCAGCTGCATGTCCTTCACCATGGAGTGCCAGGAAAAAGGCATTTTACCTGGGCCAGGTGTGAAATTTCAGGTATGTGAACATCTAAAAACACTCTCACCTGGCTGACTATAGTGGCTGGGAATTTTCAGAGGAATTGGCCCAGCAGTTACTGAGTTATACTACCATTAACAAAAACACTGTTAGCTTTTTATATATATAGATTTTACTACACTCTGTATCAAACCATGTTTGAGTAGATCGAACATTCAGAGCAGGAGGTATTGCCACGGTTTTTAACTGGTCCATCAGGTTGGAATAGTACATGTTGATATTTTCACTGGACTCAGAAGATATTAGGTTTGATCTAATTCCACTGAGTTCATTTGAGTCATATAATAATGTTAATTTCTTCTCGGTTTCAGTTGACCAAATAATTCTTTTTATGATGTTAGAATCATTATATGGAGGAGTGTGAATGGCTGATTCTCTGCTATTAGTTTTGGTCTGTAAGAGAATTTCCATCGGGCAGTGATCACTTTCTGTTCTGTTACCGATGACAAATGAATCAATTATTTTTAAGGTATCATTTGTGCAAAGACCATAGTCGATTACACTACAACCCTGCGAGTTTACAAATGTATACTCATTTGAGGAGGGGAAGTTGATTGAACCATTTAGAATTATTAAATTGTTGGTTATGCAGAATTCAATCAACTTAGCACCTGCCTTGTTTATTTTAGGATCATTAGATTTTCTTGGCAGGGCTAGAACTGCCGGAAGGTCGTCATTTTTATTAAAATTCATCTGGGCAATCAGAGCTGAATTGTTGTTGCCTATCCTGGCATTGAAATCACCTAAAAGAAGAAATTGTGACAAAGTTTCATTCCTCCTTAAGGCCATTAGATAATCCGTTAATTTTTCCCATTGCAATGACATGGAAGAATAAGAGGTAAAAGGCAGATAAACATTTAAAACCGTCAGAATAGAACCTTGGCTTTTAATAGAAAAAGCTTGGGCTAAAGAGTTAAGTGGAGGAATTAAGGACACTTGTAAGTGTTGTCTATAAAATATGACTAGCCCTCCACTAGGGCGACCTCCTACCACACTTTTTTGGGCAGACAGATTCCAGGAAGCAAAACCATCAAGTTTTATATCTCTTAGCAACCATGTTTCCTGCAAAAGTATACAATCAAATGATTTTATATAGTTTAAAAAGTCTAAATCCAGGCATTTGTTTTCCCACCCTGCAATATTCCAAGAAAGTAATCGTATCTTTGTGGAATGGAGCCTGAGGGTAGGATTAGATAGTCAATCTTCGTGTACTATTTGGTCAAGAGAATTACCAGTATCAAAAAACACAGATCCATTTACATACGACTGCCCAGAGGTTTCTGGGACATAATGAGTTAACATTGCAGAATCAGATGTAATACAATTCTGAAAAACAGTTGTTCCAGTGGTATCTTCCTCCCCGTCTATGAGGTTGTTATTTTGTGAGTAGATGAGTGGAGTAAGTTCTAGTAGTTCTTGGGCCCATGATTTATATTTTGGGGGCTCAAATCTTTCTGCATTTAGAATTGTGCTACCATGGAGATCAGTGTCATATTCCATTTGGTGTTCTATATGGGCCAAGTGATGATTAGAGGAACTTGATCTAAAAGTCAGAAGAGGTTGAGATGGGGTAGGATAGGCATAATTCTTCCGGTCGTTGACCTTCTGGGGTGCAGTCAAAGAAGCTTCAGCGTTGGTAATCAGTTGGTCTTCTGCCACAGTATGCAACGGGTTTGTGTTAGGAGTCACAGTTGACTTTACAAGATCCCATTTCACTGGTTGAGTAAACCGTTCCTTATTGTTTGATTCAAAGTTCCTGTTCCTATTTTTGGGCGATAAAACTGTGGTCGTTTTATCTGTGACATTATGCACTATCTTCCAGTCTGGCCTCCTGTAAAAGTGGATGAAGTTGAAGAACTGATATATGATCTAAAAACAGGCAAAGCGCCTGGGCCTGACGGCATCCCTGCTGAGTTACTAAAGCAGAATCCCCACTGGTGGGCCCCTCCGCTGGCAAATTTGTTTACCCTTGTAGATCGTTATGGAATTATCCCAGAGACATGGCTCAATTCCATTATAATTCCCATTTTTAAAAAAGGCAATCCCAACCTTCCTGAAAACTATAGACCCATAACTCTCTTGTCCATAATAGGTAAATTATATACAAAGCACCTAGAGCGTTATCTTAAGACCTGGACACTTAAAAACTCAATTATAGGTCAGGAACAAATAGGTTTTATGGAAGGCAAATCAACCATAGATCATTGCTTTCTCTTAGCATTCCTGGCCAATAAATATATGAATCAGGGCACAAAGAAACTTTATGTGGCTTTCATGGACTTGAAAAGTGCCTTTGATTCCCTGCAAAGGAGCACTCTGTGGGAAAAACTTAGGGTACTACAAATGGATCCTCGGCTTCTGTTTCTCATTAAAAAATTGATTCAGATAATTAGGGCCAGGTGAAATTTACAAATAAGGGCGATCTAACTCTAAAATTTCCAATCTCGACAGGTGTAAGACAGGGTTGCATTCTGGCTCCTCATCTTTTTAATTTATATTTGAATGATTTAGCCCCAATTCTACAAAAAACCAATGGACACCCCACAAAATTAAATACTAGGGATACTCCCGTATTACTTTATGCTGATGACACTACAATCCTATCATATACTAGAGTTGGTCTTTTAAGATATCTGCGAATTTTCCATGACTACTGTCAAAAAAACAGTTTAGTTATCAATTATACTGTAATGTATTGTATGGTTTTAAGAGTCTGCAGCTGTTGCACTGTAATTGGTAATTAGTAAGTGTGTTATATTGAGCACAGCTGCAGAGTGATTTTAAGCTATGTGTGAGTAGCAGCTATGGAATAAAGTACTATGTTTTGTTCCTCCGACTCCTGTTTCTTGAGACATGACAATTGGCGACGAGGATAAACTTATGACGAGTCTAGCAAGTTTTGTGAAGCAAGGACTGTGAGTAAATTATGGCCTTTCAAGGGCAGCTGGAACAGTTTAATTTGGAGTTTCCTTTGAAGTGGCAGAGTTATGAGGCCCGATTGGAATTTTATCTTCTGGCAAATGGTATAACAGACCCAGAAAGGAAAAGAGCCGTGTTTTTGAGCCTCTGTGGTGAAGGGGTGTTTGACCTCGCCTCAGCATTGATAGCGCCAAGAGACTTATCAGCAACACCGCTTGTAGAAATACTGACTGCATTAAGGAACCATTTCATTCCCCAACCGTCAGAAATAGCTAGACGGAGTGTTTTTTATAAACGTGATCAGGAGGGGACTGAAAGCATTGCAGATTATGTTGCAGTCTTACGGCGGTTGGCACAACAATGTAATTTCTCCAATTTGGAAGAAATGTTAAGGGATCGTCTGGTCTGTGGCCTGAGAGAGGCACCATTGCAAAAGTTGCTGCTGGCAAAGACAGACTTGACTTTTCAAACGGCATACCAAGAAGCCTTGAATTTTGAACTTGCTGCAGCCTCTACTCGGGAGGTGCGACAAGCCAGGAGCCCACAGAGATTGCAAACAGCTGGCAGTGGGACTGTAGACCCGGGTAATGGTGAAATTCAGAGACTGCAGCATGGTGCAATGAAGATGGGAAGACCACCACAACAGAGGGGGAGGATGTTAACAGAGAAATGTATGAGTTGTGGTGGGCCCCATGAGAGAGAAAGGTGTAAATTTAAAGAGGCACAATGTTTCTGTTGTAAACGTTGGGGGCATATTGGGAGAGTGTGCAGAGAAAAAAGGCATCAGGGACCAAGAAGACATGTTCCCGGCTCATCTGCTACACACTCTGTGGATGCACCTTGCTGTCCCCATGTAGCTGGCTTGACTGGCCAACCCCCACATGAGCAGTGTGATGGTGTTTACGCAGCTGATGTAATTAACCACGTGCAACCCGAGATTCAGCGTAAGTTGTCGGTGACTGTGAAGATCCAGGATGTCCCTTGTGTGATGGAAGTGGATTCTGGGTCAGCATTCTCCATCGTTTCATGGGACACTTATAAAACATTTTGCCCACAGGGGGATTTGGACATTCAATCTTGTGACTTACCACTTACGGATTATCAAGGACATAGGGTACCTGTGGTTGGCATGTGTAATGTCCATGTAAAATATCATATGTTTGATGGATGTTTGAAATTGTTAATAGTGGAAGGAAGGCGGACGAGCCTCTTGGGGTTGGACTGGTTTGGGAGGTTGGGAATTGCAATTACTGGAATTCATGAGGTTAGCAAGTTAACATGGGAGGTGCTAGTGGAAGAATTTAAGAGTGTGTTTGCTGAGGGACTGGGGCAGTATAAGGGTCCATCTATATCATTGTATCTTGATCCTTCAGTACCCCCAATACGTCTAAAATCACGCCGTATTCCATTTGCTTTGCGCTCTAAAGTGGATGCAGAACTAGATCGGTTATTGGAACAGGGAATATTGGAGCCAGTGGTAAATGCAAAGTGGGAAACTCCAATTGTGACCCCCCTGAAGGCCAATGGGGATGTGCGCATTTGTGCTGATTATAAGTGCACAATTAACAAGGCATTGCAGAAACATCCGTACCCAGTGCCAGTTGTCAGTCAGTTGTTAGCAACATTGGCAGGGGGAAAGGTTTTTGCAAAATTAGATCTAGCGCAGGCATACCAACAGCTGGAAGTGGATGATGCCACTGCAGAAGCCCAGACTATAGTGACTCACAGGGGGGCATTCAGAGTAAAGCGGCTGCAATTTGGAGTGAGTGTAGCTCCTGGGATATTCCAGAGTTTGATGGAAGAAATATTAAGAAACTTGCCGGGAGTCATACCGTATTTTGATGATGTCTTGATAGTGGGTGCAACTGAGGAGGAACTGATGACACGGGTACGGAAAGTACTGCAGTGCTTCTCAGATGTAGGGTTGCGTGTCAAGCGTGAAAAATGTGTGTTTGGAGTAACGCAAGTAGAGTTTTTGGGATACATGGTAGATGCAAGGGGAATCCACCCGACATCAGCAAAGGTGAGGGCCATCCAGGATGCCCCAGCACCACAGTCAAAGCAAGAGCTACAGGCATTTTTGGGATTGCTAAATTTTTACCATTCATTCTTAAAGCATAAGGCCACAGTGGCAGAGCCACTGCACCGTTTATTAGATAAGCGGGCAGTGTGGCAGTGGACAAGTCAGCATGAGAAGGCATTCCGAGATGTCAAAAGATTGTTGTCATCAGTAAGTGTATTGGTTCATTTTGATGAGAGGAAGCCATTGATTTTGACGTGCGATGCCTCCCCGTGTGGAGTTGGAGCAGTGTTGAGCCATCAATTGGAGGATATGCGGGAAGCTCCAATTGCGTATTATTCTAGGACGTTGTCTGCAACGGAGCGTAATTATGCGCAAATAGATAAGGAGGCATTAGCAATAGTGGCTGGGGTTAAGAAGTTTCATGATTACGTGTATGGGCGACCATTTGTGATTGTTACAGACCATAAGCCGCTGTTGGGATTATTTTCCTCAGAGCGCCAGACACCACAGATATTGTCCCCTAGAATGCTGCGGTGGGCAATGTTTCTGAATGCATATGATTATGTCTTGCAGCACCAGTCGGGAAAGAAAATTGGGCATGTAGATGCGTTGAGTCGCTTGCCAGTACAAAGGGAGGAGGAAGATCACTCCCCACTTTTGGAGGTTTTGATGTTGGAATCATTATCAGAGCCTCCAGTGCAAGCGGCAGAAATAGCAGAGAGGTCAGCTAAGGACCCAGTGCTTGCCCGAGTCTTGAATTGGGCATGGAAGGGTTGGCCATTGGGTAAGTTAGAGGAAAAATTTAGACCATTTGGAATGAGGCAGCACGAGATATCTGTCCACAAGGGGTGCTTACTGTGGGGAAATAGAGTAGTGATCCCAGCAGCTTTAAGGATTAGGGTGCTGGAGGCCTTGCATGTAGGGCACCCTGGAATAGTGAGAATGAAGGCATTGGCCCGTAGTTATGTGTGGTGGCCAAAGATGGATAGCGAAATAGAAGAATGGGTGGCCAGGTGCAGGGAGTGTCAGATAACGCGACCTGCCCCACCTCAGGCCCCTACCTATCAATGGGAGTCCACAAAAAGACCGTGGTCAAGGGTACATATTGATTTTGCAGGGCCCTTCCAGGGCCAGGTGTTTCTCATTGTAGTGGATTCATATTCCAAATGGCTAGAAGTAGTGCCAGTAATGTCAATGACATCACAAACAGTAATTAGGGCACTGCGTAAGTTATTTGCAACCCATGGCCTCCCGGATACGGTGGTATCGGATAATGGGACAGCGTTTGTATCTAAGGAGTTTAGAGTATTCCTGGCTAATGGTGTTATTCGCCAGGTTACCTCGGCCCCTTTTCATCCGGCTACGAATGGGCAGGCAGAAAGGATGGTGCGTACAACAAAGGATGCATTGCGGCGAATAGTAGAGGGGGGTTGGCACCGTCGGTTGGCGAATTTTTTGTTAACACAGCACATAACACCGTGCACAGCCACCGGGAGGAGTCCTGCGGAGTTGCTAATGAATCGGAAACTTACGACGTTGCTGGACCGAATGCATCCCGATTCAGTTGATGATCGTCCGCGAAAAGAAGACCAAGTGTTGAAAGCACCTCGGACATTTGATAGGGATGACACGGTGTATGTCCGAAATTATGGAGCAGGTCCGTGTTGGGTCCCAGCAGTTGTGAGGCAGCCAACAGGGCCCTTGTCTTATAGGGTGGAAACTGAAGAAGGGCAGGTGATCCGCAGACATGTTGACCAAGTAAGGAAGAGAGTGCCAGGTCCAACAGTAGATCAGGAACCCCAGGTCCTTGAGGAATCTAGGGCGTTAAGGGGGCAGATGGAGCTGCAGGATGAGGAAGCAGTAAATAGTCCAATTGTCCCCGAGGAACCTGGGGCGTTAAGGGCGCAGACGGAGATGCAGGATAAGGAAACAGCAAAGGGTCCAATTGTTTTGCAGAACCAGGAACAAACACAGACTCAGGAGCCAGAGCGGGAGCTGAGACGATCGCAGCGAAAGAGAATCCCACCAGATTATTACAGGAGTTAGGGGGAAGGGGTGTAATGTATTGTATGGTTTTAAGAGTCTGCAGCTGTTGCACTGTAATTGGTAATTAGTAAGTGTGTTATATTGAGCACAGCTGCAGAGTGATTTTAAGCTATGTGTGAGTAGCAGCTATGGAATAAAGTACTATGTTTTGTTCCTCCGACTCCTGTTTCTTGAGACATGACATATACCAAATCAAAAATTCTAGTCTTCTCAAAATCTTGGAAACCACAAAATTGGGTTATCGGTAACAACTCACTCACACAAGTTAAGGAATTCAATTATCTTGGTATTGTTTTCCAGCATAAACTTCAATGGTCCAAACAAAAAGCAAAGGTAATTAGATGCTCAGCTTCCTTAATTACACAATTCTTTTACACCAAAGGCAACCAAATTGTTCCAGCTGCTGTAAGAATATTTGAAGCAAAAATAATTTCATCCCTTCTGTATGGTTCGCAACTTTGGCTACAGGAGTTCCACTCTAATATTGAGAAAATACAGTCCTCCTTTTACAGGAAAATCCTGGGTGTTCCAAAATGTGTCCCAAATAGGGTGATCTATGCAGAACTGGGTATACACTCTATTGAAACAAAAGCTTGGATTATGCTTTTCAAATTTTGGCTAAAAATATTCTTTAGGGAAAAGGAAAATTTGTTATTCTCTTATTTTAAATCTGACCGACTGAGCATATCCTGGTTATTCCATATTGAATCCAAAATAAGAACTCTAGGATTCTCTTTGGAATTTCTCGAACCTCTTAACGAGGAATATATATTTAGATTGCTCAGCCAAAGACTGATTGATATGGAATTTCAGTCCTTTCACCCAGCACACCCTGCAGTATGTTGCCCAGATTTTCTAAACCTACCCATCCTACATGGGAAGATACCAAAATACTTCTATAGTCTCGACAGTCCATCTCGTCGCAGAGCATTTATGCTTGCCAGAGAAAATGCCTTTCCTTCTAAAGTTACAATCGGGAGATTTCAAGGTGTTTTATTCGCTGACAGACTATGCCCATGCTCTGTAAATGCCGTGGATACAATACAGCATATACTCCTAGAATGTCAGCTTCACTCTGCATTACGTAGTCACTATATAATCCCGATTATTAAAGCTAAAACAAATTTGCCTTCGGCTTATGAAGTGAAGTATTTACTTAGTGATGCATCTTCTGAGATAACCTTTAGGGTCGCTACATATCTAGCAGAAGTAATATCTCAAAGACGGTACTAAAATGTGTTCCTCGATGTATCAAACCATCTAAATTACATTGATTTAATGTCTGAGGCTCAAGTCATTGTAATAAATATGAGAAGTCATTCAAATTGGTTTTAATTAATATATGGATATCACAATAGGTCTCCAGAAAGTTTGTGTAGAATTCATCCTAACTTTGTGTACTGGATTCCTCATTGTATTGTTCTTTATCATACAAACATACTGTATGCAGAATTATTTATGCCTAATAAAGGTTTATTATAATTGTAATTGTAATATATAGATTTTAAAGGAGGTTATTATTATTGTTGTTGTTGTAGATTTCACAGCTGCCTAGACTAGATGGACTCTGGTGTGATCCAGCAGGTTCTTTCTTATGTTCATGTTCTTACCTCACTTACCTCATCTCTTCTTCAAGTACGATTTGCCAATATTCCGAAATCCAAATGGCTGCTCATTTTGTTCAACTCACAAAGACTTGATTGAGCATATTCTGCTTATCAGTGGTGTGGGGGGAGGGGCAAATGGCGCCTGGGGCAAAATGGCCCATGACCCCACCCCCGTGTATTCTGCAGCACCACCCATGCCCCCCACACGATACTATATTGTTACATACTGCTTGGTGCAATGTGCTGGCACATGGTCTAACTGGGCACAGAACAAATAAACCAAGTTAACTGTATAACCTCGGGCATATGTGCTCATAGATATAACAAATGGCTGCTATACTGGCCAATGGCTAATCAATGGGTCAACTCATAGAATGTGACCTCAACATCTTATTTACATACAAACAGATAATTGGCACTTTCAAGAGTGATTGTGTCAGTCACTTGCAGATTCCGACACTAATTTTCCCCATTCATCTTGTTGCATCCAAAATAAACTGAAAACATTCCTCACATACTTTGAGAGAAGTATACACAACTACTTATCCTGTCCACAACTACTTCCTCCACAGTCATGCAGTCTTCAGGTTGTGCACAACATGATCTAATGCTGCATGTGCTGTACTGACAACCAGTTGGAATCATAGTGTTTAGGTTGGTGCCTTCTCGTCACCCCAATTTCCTTACTATCAACACAACCCATTTACTCTGCCTATTCTGCTCATGCATTATGTACCCCACTGGATAGGAAATGACCCAGTTCCAGAGCCTCTTTCTGTTAGGGGATCATTTTGTATCAGTTCATTACCTATGAAGGTAATAGCTACAATCATTAACAAATGCTACAGTTCCTTTTCTTGTGTTCTTTAGTTCCATGAGGAATGCCATCTTAGGCCAGGGCAAGCCTATAGGAAAAATCGATCCACACCAGACTACAGGCTCACAAACTCATTATTACATTTGACAAGAATTTTGTCACAGTCCCTTGAGAGGAAAGAGTTGTCTGGCTTAATATTTGTTCTTGTTGGTAGGTTTGTGTTTCCGGTTATACAAAAATTATTTTTCATATGAGAGAACAGTAAAGCACAGCTGCACAAATATATGACTGATTTGAAACAGAACTTAAGTGACAAAGTTTAAAGTACAGTGGGGCATGATTCATGGATCGCCTGGGTGGATACTGTCCATACACTTTCTGGGAAAGGACTGAAAGATGAAAGTGAACTTTGGGTCTCTTCTAGGTGGTAGTCACCGTCTTTTGCCCATCCATCTGGGATGGGAGGCATACCTTCAAAATGTTAGATAAGCATTAAACTACGTGCAAAGAACCACAAACATGGTGTGTTACACAACTGGGACAATTTCCTGTGTTATGTTCTGACACAGCAGGAAGTGGTAGAAAGGGTTATGGGGTTCTTGCTAAACAATACAGTAGGAAAGGTATGATGTGGAAAGAAGCATGGCTGTATGATACTCCTACAAACTATGCCAACTGCTATCAAGCAATGGCACTAGTGATGGGATTCAAGTGGTAGAGTGGAGCAATAAGTCGGCTGTCCACTGACATTCAACAGGCAAAGAGCACTCTGGGAGCTGCCTACAAAGGTTGTGAAGAAAAACTCTTTTTTCCAAGACTTTCAGTAAAAGAATGAGCAGTAAGGCATTTGATGGACATGTTGCATAAAGATTCACAGAATCCTTTACAGGGTTCCTGTTTTGTAGGCCAACTGAAATGTTCTGTTTTGGGTATGGTTGCTCAAAAACAAAACAACAAATACCACAGGAAAGAGATTCCATTCTGGGGATTTACACAGAATTTATTTTTGTTTGGATTTGTTTTAGTTTAGTTTTGGCTTTGTTTTGGTGTTTTAATTTGATTTGCAACTTTTACTATTGGAATTAACAATTTCTTTAGTTACCACATTTGGTATTCATTTCCATTGATTTCAGTGGGAAGCACATTTCACGCTGTAATTTTTGTCTCTTTTCAAAATAACAGGGATGAAATTCTCAGGAATTGTACCCCTAAACGAAGGGATCTGCTGTCCCAAATCTCAAGTGGATAGCTGAAGTAGCACAGGAAAATTATAATATTTGAGCAAAAATTCTATGGTGAAAACTGCTTCTACCATAGAAATTTTGCCCAAGTACCAGAGTGTTGCCTGATTGCTGGTAATGTCACTGAGATGCTTCCCCTGCTGCTAATAAGTCTCTCCTTCCCCACTCTGTGCACTATTTCTGGAAAAGCAAGTTACTTTAGTTGCAAAAACTGCCTTCTACCATCTTCATTTATCCTGGAAGTTTTCTTCCTACCTTGACTCAACCTTTCTGGACACATGTATCCATTCCATGGTGACATCTAGACTGGACTACTGTAATATACTCTACATGGATTTGCCCTTGAAGTCAGCTCAAAAGCTCCAGTTAATACACAATGCTGCAGTTTAGGTAGTATCTGGAGCTGGATGGAGCATTCTGCAGTCACTCCATTGGCTATCTGTTAGCCTTTTGTGACCTTGGACATTCACATCTGCAGGGCCACCTTTCCTGTTATGATTTAATATGACAGCTTTGCACATCTTAGCAAAACCTTCTGAAGGGGCCACCATGTAAATGGCTGAGATCAACAGCTGCTCATACATGTGCATTCTCTCTTGTGGCTCTCACTTTGTGAAATGGCTGGTCTGAGGAGGTCAGGAATTTTCTCACTGTCCAACACTTCTATCAATCTATTGTCGAAGGCTTTCACGGCTGGATTCAACTGGTTCTGGAGGGTTTTCCGGGCTGTGTGGCCGTGGTCTGGTGGATTTTGTTCCTAA
>NW_025950642.1:0-13508 GCF_021028975.2 Sphaerodactylus townsendi
GGGGGGGGGGTGGACTCAAAAAGGGACGAGGAAAGGACAGAAAAGTACAGGGAAAACATACAGCAGCCACTACACAGACACAGCTGAACTAGCTAAGCTAAATGCCCCTTACCTGTGCTATACCTGTCTCCTCAGAGCAGGTGCAGAGTCCAAGGGGCTGTTGATTCCCACCCTACCCCCTGTGTACTTCAGTTTCCATTGAGGATGAAAAATTGAAGAGCAGGGCACATCCCAAAGGTCCAGGTATTGGTGGTTATTGGGACTGGCAGAAGGGCGGGATACAAATAAAATAAATAAAACAAATAAAATAAGGGAATGAATGCGGGCAAACCCCCAGTCTGTGTGTTCTTTCTAGCCCTGAGTGTAGCTAAAGACCCACGCTTCTTGCAGCATAACACACACACACACCCCTCACCCTCCATTCTCCCAGAGTCTCTGACCCCTCGAATTCTCCAGATGTGGGCAATGCAGGAGCTTTCGGACTCCAAGGGGTAGAAGACGGCCACTTAGAGACAGAGAAGCTGCCGGGAGGGCGGCCCCACCAGGGACTTCCAAGCAGACGCCATAAATGGCCACTACGGGTCCATCAGGCAGCCACAGAGCCAGCCGAGGGAGCCCCAGCTAGATGCAGCAGCCGCCGCCAGCCCCTCACCTGGATGTCTCCCTTGACTCCGAGGAGAAGCAGACCACCAGGATGCTCGCCAGGTGAGCCAGCAGGCATTGGGGATGGGGGCAACCGCAGACTAGCCAGGGCAGTCTCGAGGAAGGCACGCAAGTACAACAGGAGGTTACAGGGGGTTAGCTGCCCACCAGCATTCATAAGGAAGGGGTAGGGGGTGCAAGGTAAGAGCACCTTGAGCAAGTGGGTAATCCCTGGAGTTGCCAACCTCCAGATGAAACCAGAAGATTCGCTGGAATTTCCACTCAACTGCAGACTAAAGGGATCACTTGGATGCTTTGGAGGGTAGAATCATAGAGTTGGAAGAGACCACAAGGGCCATCAAGTCCAAACCCCTGGTATGCAGGAACACACAATCCAAGCACTCCTGACATGTGATCATCCAGCCTCTCTTGAAAAACCTCCAAAGAAGGAGACTCCACCACCCGCTGAGGCAGCGCATTCCACTGTCGAACAGCCCTGGCAGTCAGGAAGTTTTTCCTGATGTTTAGGTGGAATCTCTTTTCCTTCCCCTTGAACCCATTACTCCTGGTCCTCGTCTCTGGAGCCGCAGAAAACAAGCTTGCTCCCTCACCAACATGACATCCCTTCCAATATCTAAACACGGCTATCATGTCACCTCTTAACCTTCTCTTCTCGCAGGGCATGGATTCCAGACCTTTTACCATTTTGCTCAACCTCCTCTAGACCAGTTCCAGCTTTTCAATATCCTTCTTGAATTGCGGTGCCCAGAACTGAGAACAATATTCCAGGTGAGGTCTAACCAAAGCAGAATAGAGACAAACAATTACATCCCTCGATCTAGACACTATACTGATGCAGCCCAGAATTGCATTGGCTTTCTTGGCTGCTGCATCACACTGCTGACTCGTGTTTAGTTTGTGATCTACTAAGACTCCAAGATCCCTTTCACATGTAGTGTTGTCAAGCCAGGTGTCGCCCATCCTATATCTGTGCATTTCATTTTTTCTGCCTAAGTGTAGAATCTTACATCTATCTCTATTGAAATTCATCTTGTTAGTTTTGGGTCAGCTCTCTAATCTGTCCAGGTCATTTTGAATTCTGACTCTGTCCTCCAGGGTATTAGCTACCCCTCCTAATTTGCAGTCATCTGCAAATTTGATTAACATGTCCTCTAGTCCATTATCCAAATAACTGATAGAAATATTGAATAGCGCTGGGCCCAGGACAGAACCCTGTGGCCCCCCACGAGTCACTTCTCTCCAGGAGGAAGATGAGCCATTGGTGAGCACCTTTTGAGTTCAGTCAGTCAACCAATTACAAATCCATCTAACAGTTGCATTGTCTAGTCCACATCTGTCCAGCTTACTTGCAAGAATATTATGGGGTACCTTGTCAAAAGATTTACTAAAATCAAGGTATGCTCAGTCCACAGCATTCCCTTCATCTACTAAGTTTGTCACTCTGTCAAAAAGAGAGATAAGATTAGTTTGGCATGACTTCTTTTTCAGGAACCCACGCTGACTTTTAGTGATCACATTATTCCCTTCCAAGTGCTTACAGACCGTCCTAAATGCAGGCCTCTCACGAACAGTTATCTTTAACCCTCTGCATCACTGTGGTTGCTGCTTCTCTGTGCAGTGATCTGCCAACACAGGCTTGCTCTGTTTCTGTGAGCAGAAGCGTCCTGTGTGATCTTTGTGGTGAGGTCCAGCAATAGTTCCCTTGTATTTCTGACTATGTCTGCAACAACGTGTGAGCATGTTCGGCGTTACTCCTTCTCGACCCATGGGAAGGGGTGAGGTGGCAGAATTTCCCTCAGGATTTTCCATTGCAGCCACTCCTTGGATTACCCTCCTTGGTTCCATTTTCCTCTTTTGCTCCCCCCCCCAAATGAGTGGGTTCTCGCCCTCCAAGAGGCAAAAGCCCTCTGTCTCCTGCAGACGCTCCTGTTAAGAACATAAGAACAAGCCAGCTGGATCAGACCAGAGTCCATCTAGTCCAGGTCTCCGCTACTCGCAGTGGCCCACCAGGTGCCTTTGGGAGCTCACCTGCAGGATGTGAAAGCAAGGGCCTTCTGCTGCTGCTGCTGCTCCCGATCACCTGGTCTGCTAAGGCATTTGCAATCTCAGATCAAAGAGGATCAAGATTGGTAGCCATAAATCGACTTCTCCTCCATCAATCTGTCCAAGCCCCTTTGAAAGCTATCCAGGTGAGTGGCCATCACCACCTCCTCTGGCAGCATATTCCAAACACCAATCACACGTTGCGTGTGATTCTGTTCTGGCTCCATCTCCAACTCCCACAGGTCTGGGTTTTGCCACTTTGTGTGGATGCTGCAGCTGTTCTTTTGGCCACGATCTCTGTTGCACCTGCGCTCCTAAAAGACTGCCTGTGTGGGGGGACCCACGCGCAATAACGCTCACCCATTTTTCCTCCTGGCAGGGACCTAAGTCAGTGACACAAGAAAATGCAAACCTATAATGGCTCGCGCTTTTATGCCCCCGCGCTGATCCTGCTGGGAGTCCCAGGGCTGGAGTCCATATACACCTGGCTGTCCATCCCCTTCTGCCTTGGGTACCTCATAGCCCTGCTGGGGAATTCCACCATCCTCTTCATCGTGAGGACCGAGGCCAGCCTCCACCAGCCCATGTTCTACTTCCTCTCCGTGTTCTCCGCCACCGACCTGGGCCTCTCCACGTCCACCCTGCCCAAGATGTTGGCCATCTTCTGGCTTGGCCTCGGGGGGATCAGCTACGGGGCCTGCCTGACCCAGATGTTCTTCATCCACACCTTCACGGGCATGGAGTCTGTCGTGCTGGTCTGCATGGCCTTTGACAGGTACGTCGCCATCTGCCATCCCTTGAGGTACGCCACCATCTTGACCAAAACGCGGGTAGCCTGGATGTGCTTTGGAGTTTTCCTGAGACCGTTCCTATTGGTCCTGCCCCTTGCTGTGATGTCCTCATACCTGCCTTTCTGCAGCGGCCGGGTCGAAATTGCCCACACGTACTGCGAGCACATGGGCATTGTCAAACTGGCTTGTACGGACATCCGAGTCAACGGAGCCTACGGCTTATTCACCATTTCCTTCCTCATGTTGGATTTGGTACTCATTCTTTTGTCTTACGTGCGCATCCTTCGCGCTGTTTTCCGGCTGCCCTCCAAGGAGGCCCGGGCGAAGTCCTTGGGCACCTGTGGTTCCCACGTGGCCGTGATTTTTATCTTCTACACCCCGGCCTTCTTCTCCTTCCTCACCCACCGTTTTGGACTAAACATCCCTCACTACGCCCACATCCTGATAGCCAACCTCTACGTGATTCTGCCCCCAGTGCTCAACCCGGTCATTTATGGGGTGAGGACCAGAGAGATCCGAAGAAGAATAGCTCAAGCTTTCTGGCACAAAAGCCATGCCTTTGCTAGGCTGTCCTGATGGGTGTCAAAATAAGCGCACAACTATAGCTGGTCACATTGTCAAGGTGACAGGTAGCAGCAGTGGCGTAGTGGTTAAGAGCAGGTGCACTCTAATCTGGAGGAACCGGGTTTGATTCCCCGCTCTGCCGCTTAAGCTGTGGAGGCTTATCTGGGGAATTCAGATTAGCCTGTACACTCCCACACACGCCAGCTGGGTGGCCTTGGGCTAGTCACAGTTCTTCGGAGCTCTCTCAGCCCCACCCACTTCACAGGGTGTTTGTTGTGAGGGGGGAAGGGCAAGGAGATTGTCAGCCCCTTTGAGTCTCCTACAGAAAGAGGGATATCTTTTTCTTTTTCTTTCTTTCTTCTTCTTCTTCTTCTTCTTCTTCTTCTTCTTCTTCTTCTTCTTCTTCTTCATAATAGGGTGCTCTTTGAGCCCAATTTGGAGTCTCTGTGGGAGGCTGATAGGAGGCTGCCGGGCAAAAGTCTTCAAACCAAGATGGTCTTCTAGGAATTGCAATTTACAGTTTATCATCTGGCGATGTATCTGACTGAGGAAGCTTTAATTCTCAATAGTTCATACCCTGAAAATCTTGCTCGTTTCTGAGGTGCTCGTGGACTTGAGTCCAGCTGTTGATTGTATCTGCTGTGTTGTTTGTATCTGCATTTGTTTGGTTTCCTTTGACTGGAATATGGACTTCCTGTGACCCACACAGTGGCCGACTGTTTCCTGTAAAAATTACAGTGAAGTATTTCTCACATTGTGCCTGTTCAATAACAAGACTCCATGTTCAGGTGGTTTCTTTATTGTGAACAGCATCAGGAATAAGCATTTAGACGCCTATTGCCGGAACTGAAGCATAAGCAGCAAAGTGCCCTCCATTATACCCCACGTCGCACGACGTTGCCCCTGACTACCTGCTCCCGGGGGGGGGATGATGCCCCTCCAGCAGGGGTGGAGCAAGGGGGGCCTCCAGGTGGGGCCTTTGCTCTCAAGTCAGCAGGGGCCTCTGCAGGTGCCCATCCGCAAAGGGGGAAATGTACAGCTGCCCTGTCTGGCGCCTTCTCTGTTGGGCCTCCTGCCTTGTGGAACAGCCGGCCCAGGAAGATCACTTTCCTGACTTTCTACAAACGATGCCGATCTGGACCACTGAGCAGAGCTTTTCTGCGCAGGCAATAGGGTTGCGCTGTACAAAATGGTTTAGAACAGTGGTGGCGAACCTATGGCACGGGTGCCAGAGGTGGCACTCAGAGCCCTCTCTGAGGGCACGTGCAAACAGAGTGCCCCCCCCACACACACACATTTAGGCTGGGCCGCTGGGCTCGATTATTAGCATTAAACCTAAGACCTAGTTTTGGGGAAGCAGTGTAGGTAACCCTGTTAAGCACTGTTAAACCCCACAGATTTTCATGCGAAGAACTAAAGCGCAATCCTTTACCTGGGAGTAAGCTCAGTTGCTGGCAATGGGGCTTGCTTCTGAGTAAACCCTCCTAGGGTCGTGATTCACCCGTTGGAAGAGTTGCACAGTTGCTTCAAAGCAAAGCCACCGACTACCACCAAGCTTACTCCCGAGTAATGCACGCCTTGGAGCCCACCGTTTTTTCTAAACGAAAACCTCAGTATTCAGATTAAATTGCCGTGTTGGCACTTCATGATAAATAAGTGGGTTTTGGGTTGCAATTTGGGCACTCGGTCTCAAAAAGGTTCGCCATCACTGGTTTAGAAGCTGACTTGGATAATTGATTAGGACTTGTTACCTATACTGCTGGGTACAGCTTAATGTAAGTAGGACCCTGTTGTGTAATTTCTGTACTGCTTAATGTGTTGTGTGAATACTTCTGCTCTGCTACAGTCCTTTCTGGTGGTTTCAGACTTCTAAAATCCTAATGCATTGAGCGTACCATTGTGTTGATTGCACTGGCTCATAGCGTGTACTTTGACTTGAGTCCCTGTGAGAAAGGTGGACTATAAATAATGAAAATGACAGATGGAGGGATGGACAAATAAATAAATAATTGTGGTTCATTGTCCAACTAGCCAATAATCAGTCCCGCACCCAGAAAAATCTCAGGCACAAATTTGCTACTTAGACGGAAAACACCGTGGCCTGCTCAGGAGAACGTCCCACCTTAGCTGGTAAAAACCAGGCGTTGTGATAGTCATATGTTGGCTTGTTTAACTGTGCCCATGTAAGCAGGCTACAACTAGAACTCCTGGATCTCTCTGCAACCCGGGCAAAGTGTCTCTTGTCCCTTTTTTACACTGTAAGAATATTAGAAATTCCAATTCATTCTCCAATTCAGTTTAGGAGATCAGAAAATGTCATGTACGCTCCTCCGTTCTTAATGGCTATGTGTTAGGGGGGATTGTATCTGGCGATTGAGATTGTAGTCGTACCACGTGGTCAGCGCAAGAACGAGACGAGACGCGGAGATAACATCTGGTGGAGATCGCCAGCAGCGGGAGCGCGGGGGTCCGTGTTCCTAGCGAATCTCCCGCGTGCTAGTTCCTGGCACCTTTTATTATCATTCCAATGGGGGCGTGTAGAAGGGCGGAACGGGGGGAAGCCCGGGAGAGCGGGAGACCGGGAGATCATCATGTGATGCATGATCTCACCTGGCTACGTGCAGAGAGGAGCGTACGCGTCCGAGCCTAATCCTTACCTGGGGGCAGAGCTATTGTCCCTGCGCCCGGTAATTGAGCCAGACAGTTCATGACCCGTGACTCATGGGGGATGAGGAATGGGGGTGCGGTGCGACCAGAAGGGCCGCAGGAGCGGGGTGTGCCGCGCGCTCTACTACGGTACTGCTGGGTCAGCAGTGCATCACTACAGAGATGCATTCCTTACTCGATGTAACTGCTTCAAGATATATGTGTCTACCTCGCTGCAAGATATATGTAACTAGCGGGCCCGGCCATGTGTTGCTGTGGCTGAGTCTGTTGAAGTGGAAAAGAAAGAAAAGGGGAAGGGAACAGTTCAAACATGTGTCATTGCACAATGCTTGCAAGGGAGGGGAGGGGCAAGGGGGCCCTCGCTCCCTTCCCTCTCTCCCATTCCCTTGCATGGCAACCCGGCCAGTCCCTCCCTAACGTTCCCCTTCCTCTGCTAGGGTGGGTGGGCCATGTCCAGGTGGGCTGATCCTGTCCCTTTCACTCTCTTCCCTTGCAGGCGAATTACCTAGCTGAAAACACACTGGGAGGCATGAGCTACGTTGTGTTCAAATTTCAGAGTGTTTGGTCCAGCAAACCCCCCGGGCCTTCCCTCACCTTCCCCTTCCTCCGCTAGGGTGGGTGGGCCATGTCCAGATGGCGGAACCCATCCCTTTCACTCTACAAGGCAGCGGATTTCAAGGAAGGCATGGTTGATTCCCTTGTATCGGAGGGTGTTGCTTTGACGGCCAGCAGATGGCGCTGTTGCGGAACAGAACTGTGGTTCCAACTGTCACAGGTGTGGCATGTACACAATAACTGGCACAGTTGTGACATGTACACAACAGGAGGTGTGGAAACAGTATGGAAACCTGGCCGCATGCGAATGCGACGTTGTGTGAAAATTTCAAAGCAATCGGTCCAGTAGTTTGGGAGATTACCTGTCAGCAGAAAAACGCACTGATAGATTTTTATATATACTAGCGTGGCCCGGCCACGCGTTGCTGTGGCTTATTGTGGTGAAATGGGAAAGGAACAGTAGCAGCAAATCAATTGCAGAGGCCAGCAGTACATGCTCATGCAAACATGCAGCCTGATACTGTGCGATGTCAGTGATGTGTGTGCCCGCATTCCTTGGGGGGGGGGATGGAAAGGCACCCCTCCCACACATCTAGGCTGGCTGGTCATGATCCTTTACCTGGGAGTAAGTTTGGTTGGTGGCAATGGGTGTCGCTTCTGAGGAAACCCTCTGAGGGGCGCGATGCAGCCATTCAAAGTATGTCACGGTTGCTGTACTGAGCTTACTCCTGAGTAATGCGTGCCTGGTTTTCTTAACTGTAACTGCAGTATTCAGGGAATCTAGGGTGCCTGGCCCCTCCCTCCCGTCCCTTGCAAGTCGCCCCTCACTCTCTTCGCTCCCTCCCTTCTCTTCCTTTGCATGCCACCCCTCCCCCTCCCTCCCTTCCCTTTCCCTCCGCTAGGGTGGGTGGGTCATATCAAGATGTAGGGCCCCCTGCCTCCTCTCCCTTGCATGCCACAGCTCACTGTCTCCCCTCTCTCACTTCTCTTCCCTTGCATGCCTCCCCCACCGTCCCTTTCCTCTCCCTCCCTCTCTTCCCTTGCATGCCACCCAGTGGTGGGATCCAAAAATTTTAGTAACAGGTTCCCATGGTGGCGGGATTCAAACTGTGGCATAGCGCCAATGGGGCTGGGTGGGGCACGACGGGGCGTGGCCGGCCATTCCAGGGGCGGGGCATTACTGGGCGGGGATGTGGCAAGGACGCAGCCGCTGTGCCGGTCCTTGGGTGGGAAACGAATGCACGCAGGCACAGGCTGCCACGCACGCTGGTGCACCTCCTGCTAGACTGCTTCAAGTTCTGCGCGCTACTGCTGAGAGAAGGGGCGTAACTAAGGCAAAAAGCACGTGACAAAATCACCAATTAGTAACCCCCTCTCGGCACACACAAATAATTAGTAACCTACTCTCGGGAACCTGTGAGAAACTGCTGGATCCCATCTCTGATGCCACCCCTCCCTCTCAGTGGCAGTGGAGGTTAAGAGCTCGTGTATCTAATCTGAAGGAACCGGGTTTGATTCTCCGTTCTGCCGCCTGAGCTGTGGAGGCTTATCTGGGGAATTCAGAGTAGCCTGTACACTCCCACACACGCCAGCTGGGTGACCTTGGGCTAGTCACAGCTTCTCGGAGCTCTCTCAGCCCCACCTACCTCACAGGGTGTTTGTTGTGAGGGGGGAAGGGCAAGGAGATTGTCAGCCCCTTTGAGTCTCCTACAGGAGAGAAAGGGGGGATATAAATCCAAACTCCTCCTCCTCCTCCTCTTCTTCTTCTCCTCCTCCTCCTCCCCTCTCCCTCGTGTGTATGTGTGTGTATGTGTTTCACTTCCACTCGAGTTACTGCCTATGTGCTGTTTCCACTGCTCATCTTTGGCCATCTGAGTGAACATTCTAAGGGTGACAGTTACACACAGGCCCCTCCCTGTCCTTCACCAGGGAGCGCCAGGAAAAAGGCGTTTTTACCTGGGCCAGGTATGAAATTTCAGGTATGTGAACATCTGAAAACACTCTCGCCTGACTGACTGTAGTGGCTGGGAATTTTCAGAGGAATTGGCCCAGCAGTTACTGAGGTACCCTGTCATCAACACATACACGGTTAGCTTTTTATATATATAGATAGACTAGCGGGCCCAGCCACGCGTTGCTGTGGCAATTGTCCTTCTCATCACAGTCCGCAACCCACACAGATGTCCATGCAGGTCCAATGATCCGCAGCATAGCCTTTTGGGGTGGTCAAATGGAATCCCTCTTTCCCTTTTCAATGCACATCGTTATATGGTGCTGTCTTTTTTTTTTAGTATAAGGTAACCCTTTCCATTCCACAACGGAACTGTCCAGAGTGCGAATCCCGCTGTCCATGAGGCTGGTTGACAAGCACAGTCCTGGCTTGGGTAAGGCAGAACTGGGGCAAGGAGGCTATCCCAGTCAGGCAGCAGAGGCAGGGGGGTGAGGCGCTCAGATCGAGGCCAGCTCCCTGGGTTCTTAAAGGGCCACGTGCAAAAGAAGCGGAGCCGGTAGTGTTGGTTTGCCCCCACCCTGCGGATTTTCATAGAAGAAAAAGGCAAACTCCAACTCGCTTTTAGTAAAAGAGAGCTGTGGTGAATATGGGTGAGGAAGTGGGTAAGTGGTGGTTGGATGTGAGGGAGGGCAGAGTGAGGTGTGTGAGGATGAGCTGGATGTGTGTTGTGTGGTAGCAGTGGGTGAGGCACAGAGAGTGAAAGTTACCTGCGTGTGAGGGGTGGGAACCCCACCTGACGTCTCACACGGCAAAGTGTGTATGTGTTTCACTTTCACTCGTATTACCTAACAGTATTACCTATTTACTGTTTCCACTGCTCATCTCTGGCCATCTGCACGAACATCCTAAGCCCTCAGGCCACAGACAGACAGCTGCACGAACACTCTAAGGGTGACAGTTAAACAGCTTCGTGCCCTGGTGTGCCAGGAAAAAGACGTTCTACCTGCCTCAGGTATGGACTTTCGGCAGTTTGATGGTCCAAGTACCTGCCAGCAACAGGGAGGGACGTCATGTGAAAATTTGGGGGCGATCTGTCCAGCAGCTTCTGAGGGAGACCATCAGGGACAAACACACTGTTAGATTTTTATATATATAGACTAGCCTGCTATATGTTATCACTGCTATTCTGAGACATTCTTTCCTTTATGGCTTCACATGCTGTGTAGATAACTAGACTTTCCCCTGACACTTTGGTCTCATGAGAAACAGGATTGTTTCCGCTGTCCTGTGAGGGCAGGATGCCAGGTAGCTCTATCTCTTTCTGTTGCCGACCTTGGGGTGCCTCAGCTCCAAACTAACCCTTTTTCACATTCCTTGGGGAAAGGGAGGGGGGATTAATATCGGGATAAAATGGGAAGCAAAAGCCAGGTTCCCCAGAAATGGCTTTGTCCAGCTGGGTGCTTCGATGTCTATCAATAAATGCTGCTGACCAACACTACAGAGTCCGTTTATTTCTTCAAGGTTCAACACTATGTCTTCTATATTCTGCATATTGGTAATAAGTGCTTCTCAGTTCAAGAATAATTAGACTGATTTTCAATAAAAGTTTTTGACTAGACTCCTGCCTGATTATTTCTTGAGAAAAATAAACTGTTTTCACTATGAACTTGGAATACATAAACTTCCCATTTTCTCAGTCAGAAGCCTGGGATCTATTTATAGGATGACCGTCTGAGGGAGTGATTATATCCAGTAATGCCCAATTTAATTTTTCCAGTCCAATCAAGGCTTTTATTGGCATCTCTAGGCTATAAAGTAATACATAATATACAAAAATTTAAAATATACATAAATTTAAAATAAGTAAAAGACAACATACAACACAACATTGCATGGAGTTAAAAAGAAAAGAATTAATGCAATCATAAAAAGGACCAGAGTAAAAAATTAGCCCCCTTTCTTTGGAGGACAGAGCTTAATGGCTTCATGCAGAAATTTAGCTACACTCTCGCCCATTTAATAGAAAGGTCACATTTAATAGAAAAGTCATCAGAAAACTTGGCCCTGTCTCAAAATGGGGCTGATATACTTTGCTCACGTTTCGTCGTAGAACGGGCAATAGAAGAAAGTCTGCTGTACAGTTTCAGAGGAAGTCTTTCTACATAAGCAACATTTTGGAATCTTCCATAGAGGAGAGCAGACGGTGAGGTGTTGAATCCAGAACAGGAAAAAACGCGCTGCACGCCTAGCTGCCAACCGACATTTAATGTGTGAACAAGTGCAAAATGAATAACACACACACACCTTAACCCAACTACTAAGTGTGAAAAGAATACAAAACGGGGATACAATCTGCAAATCCCACGGCAATGTCACTTATAAAAACAAATTGTATATGAACAAATGTCCTATAAATGGGGTGCTGTGGGGTTTCCGGGCTGTATGGCCGTGTTCTAGCAGCATTCTCTCCTGACGTTTCGCCTGCATCTGTGGCTGGCATCTTCAGAGGATCCTCTGAATCTTCAGGAATCTTCTGAGATCCTCTGAAGATGCCAGCCACAGATGCAGGCGAAACGTCAGGAGAGAATGCTGCTAGAACACGGCCATACTGCTGCTAGAACACGGAAACCCCACAGCACCCCAGTGATTCCAGCCGCGAAAGCCTTCGACAAGACATTGTCCTATAAATGTTGTACTGATGTCAATTTCTACCTGTAACGCTGTGCTTGAAAAGCCTCAGGAAGTTCTTAAAGGGGAAGTTCCTGACGTTTCTGAAAGCAGCAGTGAACTTAAACATCCATTGGAGATACCGTATATACTCGTGTATAAGTCGACCCGCATATAAGTCGAGGCACCTAATTTTACCACAAAAAACTGGGAAAACTTATTGACTCGCGTATAAGTCGAGGGTGGGAAATGCAGCATCAATTGAGGCATCAGTAGGTTAAAGGTTTTTGAATATTTATTTCAAAGAAAAACAGTAAACTGGCTCTGTAAGTGGAAAAGAGGGTCAACAAGAACAATATGGTATGAACAACTTTAAAAGTACAAAAACCTTAGCTCAACCAGCAACCAAGCTAAAACACAAGAGTTAAAATCCTTCAAAACTGGATTCCTCATCATCATCTGTGTGTCCAAATGTAATCCAACTTAGATTTTAAGAGGGATATTATCAGAAATGAAAAATCTATTATTAGCCTCCATTGTAAACAATGGGGGATGGGGCATCCCCTTTGGGGGTCAATAACTTTGGATCCCCTGACCCAAACTTCACCAAACCTGGCTGGTATCATAAAGCGACTCTCCTGAGACCAGCCATCTACTAATAGCTCCCATTGAAAACAATGGGGAATGGGGACACCTCCTTTGGGGGTCCATAACTTTGGACCCCCTGAACCAAACTTTACCGAACTTGGCTGGTATCATCAGGAGTGTCTTCTGAGGGTACCCTGAAATTTTGGTGCCTCTAGCATAAAAACTGCGCCCCCTGCTGGCCGGCAAAGTAAAAACACAAAAAATTTTAATGACCCGCATATAAGTCGAGAGGAGCTTTTTCAGCATTAAAAATGTGCTGAAAAATTCGACTTATACATGAGTATATACGGTATATGCTGCAGTGGTCATATATCTTTCAACTACACTGATCAATGAACTTGCTCCAAGCATGATGTACAACCTTACTTGATCTTTATTTGGGATATACCTTTATTAACTTTTGGACTTGGTATAATTACAATGTTAATACATCCCTGATAACGATGACCCACGTACAGGACATAAGAACAAAAGAACATAAGAACGTAAGAACAAGCCAGCTGGATCAGACCAGAGTCCATCTAGTCCAGCTCTCTGCTACTTGGAGTGGTCCACCAGGTGCCTTTGGGAGCTCACCTGCAGGAGGTGAAAGCAATGGCCTTCTGCTGCTGCTGCTCCCCCTGAGCACCTGGTCTGCTAAGGCATTTGCAATCTCAGATCAAGGAGGATCAAGATTGGTAGCCAGAGATCGACTTCTCCGTAAATCTGTCCAAGCCCCTTTTAAAGCTATCCAGGTGAGTGGCCATCACCACCTCCTGTGGCAGCATATTCCAAACACCAATCACATGTTGCGTGAAGAAGTGTTTCCTTTTATCAGTCCTAATTCTTCCCCTCAGCATTTTCAATGGATGCCCCCTGGTTCTAGTATTGTGAGAAAGAGAGAAAAATTTCTCTCTGTCAACATTACAATAAACATACATACATACATACATACATACATACATACATACATACATACA